>NC_057803.1:669708748-669860056 GCF_018294505.1 Triticum aestivum
CTTTAAAAGAAATGGCACAGTCGGGCGTCTGAGCGACACCACATAAAGGGCTTTAAAAGAAATGCCACAGTCGGGCGTCTGAGCGACACCACATAAAGGGCTTTAAAAGAAACAATCATAGTGAATATCCTGGAGGTAGAACCATCCCAGAGATACTCAACGATAACAATAATATCACGGGTTAGTCAATAATAATAATAATCATAATATTACAAGTCACAAGTAGTAATTCCCATTCTGGTTTAACAGTTTCACCTGCGAAGACCGACACTAAGACCGACACTTGACCCATCCCAGACTGTAATCCTTAACCAAGGACACGGCTATTCGAATAGATTTAATCTCTGCAGAGGGTGTATTCTTTACCCACGAGTAACGGATTCCATTAGTCCATCGGGACTAATTCCGTCCACGGTCTTTTAAATGAAAACGCACCTGACTTGCACACACCAGCTTAACTCACACGTGTCTGGAATCACCCACGACACTTGTCAAGCAAACTCTAAGTGGGGAGGCTACAACCTTGATTAGCATGGGATCACAAAATTTATACCGCGCGCAAAACTGGGGAAGCTACCCCCTCGGCTACAACCGAAAACACCCATGCCCCCTGACCTGATGACTGTCTTTAATCCATGGCCGTGGTACCCTCATCCCGGCCCCTCTGTACGGTGTGTGCTAGAAAGGGGTTGACAAATTACTGAACCGTACTCTACTTGCTGTAGAGACGAGTGGTAGTACAGAACAAGTATGGGGGTTACTGGAACAAGACTCGATCTACGGTCGACTCAGGAGGTTTATAGTCTTCCCTGCATGTCATGTATAACAACAACATTTCATCCACAGGATCACCGCTCATTATACCCTACCATGCCATACCGGACATAACCGTCCCAACGTAGACCGGCGACAAACTCATGCCTACCCATGGCAGAGGTTTTCCCGGGTTCCTGTCGATATGCATGCAAGGCACATGAGGATGATTTTCATCACAAGTGTGTTCATTTCCAACAGCATGGAAATCAATAACATGCACCCATGCATATGATCATATCACATGAAATAACAAGTTTCTCCAACGTGAGGTGATGCTATGAACGTGTCATCGAACAAACAAAAATATTATGCCGGGGTTCAGAATGCTTGCCTTCAGGTCATGGGAAGGCAGGGTGTATTTCAAACTCTTGAAATACTTCTCCTCTCTTCAAAAATCCTATTTTTGAAAATATAAATGAATTAACACACAAAATAAAAGCAGCATAAAAAGTTGTTTGAAAATTTTTCAAATAAATCTTAAAATAAACTAGGTTAAATTTGAGAGAGGTAGGAAAAAGAATCAATTCATTTGGAGTTATATTTTAAAAGATATAGCCAGTCAAACATTTGGTCAAAATCTGTTTTTAACAATAAAACAGAAAAGAAAACGTTTTAAAAGAAAGACACGTCGAAGGCGTATTCGAAAAAGGCACTTCCACTTACTCCTGCGTGGACAGGCGCTAGGTCACTGACGGTGGGTCCCGGGGCCCCACTGGTCAGGTTTGACCAGTCGCCCTCCCTCCTCTGCCTCTGGCCGAACGGAGGATGGGGCTCCGGCGATCTCCGCCGGCGTTTGGCGGTTCCTCACGGCCATCCAAGTGCAGGAATGGATCCGCCGCTCCTAGGCGGTCCTTCCGGTGGTCGCAGGGTCGCCGGGGGTGGAGGGAGTCGTCGGCGGCGAGCTCCGCGGCGGAGGAGGCGTTCGGGTGGATAGTGAGTTTGGGGCTGCGGTGGTCTCCGGCCAAAATCGAGCGCGGGGTTGTGCTCGCGAGAGGGAGGGAGAGTTCTTGGTGGAGAGAGTGGAGAGGGAGAGGCACTGGTGGCGACGGAATCGACCGGAACGAGGCGGCGGCCGAGATGACCGGAGAGGTTGAAGACGACATCCTCGCTTCGATTGACGACTAAGGGGGGTACGAGAAGGACGGCGTGAAGCTGCCTGGGTGCTCGGAGGAGTCCGGGAATCCCTTTTATAGCACGTCCAAGTCGGTTCGCGGCGGCCGGGGATAAGCTCGCCGGCGAACCGCCCTACTGTACTGCAGGGCGACGTGGCGGTGGCTGGCCGGCTCCAGGAGCTACAGACGAATGCTCCACTGTCGAAGGAGGCGAGCTGGCGCGCTGTGGTGGCTTGGGCGGCGCCTTCCATGGATGCGGCCGCAAGCGTGCCGCCAAGAAGCTTGTTGGGGCGCCGCTGTAGCGAGCCAGGGGCAGTCGGGGCTCTTGGCGTGACGCGGCAAGGGGGAAAAGATCAGGACGAGCTCGGGGAAGTTTATCCAGGGGCGCGCTTGCTCGGGCGCGGGCATGTGCAAAACGCGTGCTCTGCTCGCGCTCCGGGCGTTCACGGCGTCTGCTCGGCGAAATGCCAGGATGGCCAAAACTGCTAGAGATCAAATGCAAATCCACAGGTCCGGGTTAGAGACCATTAGCAGGCTACTAGACAACTTGGTTTGGACAGATGGGAAAGTTCACAACACAAACTTACAATCATGCCAAATCTGTTCATGCCCACAGGGTGTTTGACAAAATGCCAATGGCACCAAGGTAGCTCTTGGAGTGGCCAAACTCTCCAGATTAGCGCCTCTATGGATATAAGAGAGGGTGGAGAAGTTAGTTTGTGAAAATCACAAACTTGCTAGTGCATGTTTTGCAGAATTTCAAATCTGGACAGGATGTGGATGGCATTATTTCATGAACCAAAAATATGCCAATGGTTGCATGCTCCTGGACTTAGGGGTTTAGCATGGAGGACTACAAGTAGGAGAAAGAGTCAAGGGCCAAAGAGCAAGCAATAATATGGTTGATGTACAAACAATCATGTTGGACCAGAATGGAGATGAGGTTGATTCACTCAAAATTTTCAAAGAACATCCCTGGATTTTTGCATATAATGGAATCATATGCTCCTAATGACATCCCATAATTTTGGTGGAAGCTAGAAACAAATATTTAAAAGGGTTGCAGTGCAAAATTTCCCACTGGACCAGAGAGGAAAAACATGTGGAGCACTCAAAATATGCAATGAATGAACTATATTATTGCATAAAAGTGATTTAGAGGCATCACATGACATCTCCAAATTTGGTGGAATTTTTAGTTAAGTTAATCAAATGGTTGTAGTACAAAAAGAGCTCCAACTTAAAACAAGTCATTTTAAAGAACATAGCTCAGGGTGGAATAATTTAATAAATAAACCTACCGATTAGGAAATTGTTTTAAATGAGATGGCATAGATGTTCAATATATTTGGAAGGATCCACTTGGAAAAAAATAAAATAAATCCTTAATATTAAAAGAAAAGGTTTTCAAATCAACAGAAATATTCTTGCAGGCAAAATTTTAAACTCTTGGCAAAAAATTTAATAACTAAAACCTGGTTAAATTATTGGGGTGTTACAGTTACTACCCCCCTTAAGAAAAATCTCGTCCTCGAGATTTGCTAAGAGCCGTTGTGAAAAAATAAATACTCCTTACGTGTTCGATGGGTTGTGTGTCTGCTGCCGTGGTGCTGCGCGAATAAAAATAATCCATGTAGTGAGGGGATAAACGTTGCAGCAACTCAGGGAAAAGAAATCTCATTCTAGGATTTTTCGCGGTTACACAAGTTAATCGTGAAGAAAACTACTCATACTAGTAGAAACTGAATACATGACTCGTCGCACAAATTCGAGGTACCATGCACAAGTTACAATGTAGTAATAAATGCTACAATAACAAACACCGCAGTGATGTCTAAAATGAAAATGGTAACTGGACGGGGTCCTGATAAAATGTCTCTGGCAATGGAATACACTCCTCCTCTATCGGAGGAAGTGGATTGACCAGTCGATGTATGTGTCTCTCCGGGTTGGGTCTCAATGGTCTGCCGATGGCAATCTGAGGGTTCAGATCTGTGAGATTCTGGAGATAATCCATCACTCGCTGGTTCAAATGCTCTTGAGCAATGATGTACTGGCTAAGGTTGGTCAGTACTGGGTCTCTCTCAATCCGTCCACCGGGAAAAGATGTTACTCCTCCGGCTGCTGCACGGCTCGGAAAGTAATAATATCCTCGTTCGCGGGCATAGGGCACTGCGGATCGAAGGCGAGCAATCGCTTCTTTGGCAGCAGCTTCTATGGCCAGGTGTGGGGTTGGCATAGATTTCCCCACGAAGGAAACTTCCGTTGGATCTTGATTGGAGTCTACGAGAGGGATGTGTACTGCTGCCCAATATTCCGAGGTGGAAAAAGTGATTCTTGATTTGAACAGCTCGTACTGGGGTGGATATGTAGAACCCATAGTACTGCGGGTAAAGTCCCACAATATCTTGACAAAGCTACCTAGGATTGTATCTGGGGTTCTCAGATGAATACTGGGGCTCGGCATGACAGGAAAAAGGTTGTGAGGGTGGTGCACAAGATGTGGGGTGCTGGGTAAGATCACAAGGTGGCCTTTAAATAGCAAAGGGGCTGGGTCATTTCACCGTGGTGAAAGGTAATTACCAGCTTAGCTCCAAAGGTCGGGTCAGTGTCAGAGATACACATATCTCAAAAAGAGACGTGTTACTGTGGTTGTTGTCGAGGTTGGTTTTGGTATCTGTGCCCGGAAAATGTGCAACTATGCGCTGACAAAATACGCAAGGCTACTATTAAAACAGAGGCACAATGACAGGCTGCGTTTATATACAAGGTCGCACGATTACAAAGCGAGGATACACTGAGACTCGGTGCTACTCGTACGGCTTAGTCTACCTCGTTTACGTCTATACGGGCGTGCCTGGTGGATGTCGAGGCTTCTCCACGGGTCTCACTGCCGGGATTAGTCGGAGATGGCGGAGGAACTGCAGGGTCGGGGTAGCGATGATGACCATCACGGGGATTGTTTGCCACAATCCCGTTGGAGTGTGCTCCCAAAAGGTGACGAAGCACCTCTGGGGTCATCAAGACACCTTGGCCGCTGGTTGGAGTTGACCTCAGGGTCTCGATCGGGTGTCCAAATAGCACGACTGGGTTGTCGGTGTCGGACTCGGCTTCCCTGCTTGCCGGGGCTCAACGAACCAGCTCTCCTCGAGCTGCGATCAGATCAACAGTGATCTGATCAAACAATGCCTCTAGTGCACTTACATAGCACACTACGTGCAACAACGCGGGATCCGTCTCGTGATCTCCGCTGGCAACTTGGGGTGGTCTACCATACCCTTCACGCCTGGGGTAGTAGTAGAACGAGCGACAGTTAACTCTGGGCGACAACTGCCGAAGCTGAACTATAGCTTCTCGAGCCGCTAGCTGGATGGCTTGTGGCTCGAAGGAAGTTGTTCTTCCAGTGAACCTGTAGGGGCGTTCTGGCGACAAACCCCTACCGTAGATGTGCACAGTGGCCCAGAATTGGCGGTCTTCACCGCTCATGGGTCCTTGGTACACAACATATTCTGGAGGCTCTTCTAACGCGTAGGCACGACGGGTGAGGTTTGCGAGTATGGTCACAAAACCTCCAAGGTTGGTCGCTGTGGTCTCATTGTGCACGACGGGGCCTGGCATTATGGCTTGGTTTGGGAAGAGGCTGTGCCGTGCTGGGTTGGGGCTAGCGTGCCCTTTTTATAGAAAAAGGGGACGGAGTCTTCCTTCGCACGCTTGTGAAGTAGACATCTTGGGCGCTGGTTACTGGCGCGTGATCGATAGGCTAGGTGGATAGGTTGGGCACCGACTGCCAAAAGTGTCGGGGTCACTGTGTGGTTATCTTGCACGAGAAGCTTGGCTGGGGTTTGGTTAAGGTCTGGTGGGTTGGTTTGCCTAAGATTTTCGACCTGGCTAAGATAGGATTAGCCAATGGTCAGCCTGGCTCTGATACCAAGTCTGTCACGACCGGGTTTTTTCCGAGTATCAATTCCCAGAAAGAGACCGTCGTGCTCATCAGCCCCAGGATTACTGTTAGCTGATGAGGCTTCAACTTGATACAGAAATTCCAAGCAAGATACAAAATATGTAGTACAAGACCATTCTGGTCTGTGAGTACAACAAATGGTTTCTAGTGGTTGATGGTGGAAGCGGGCTGTAAATCATCAGTGTCTATGGGACTCCATTTCCCACGTGAACAGCTGACCAGGTTAACTCCTATCTTCGCGAGGCTGCTATCACCGTAGCATAGGTTCTGGGCCGTCAACACGGTTGCTCCTTTCCGCGCAAGAAATCTGGCCAAGACAATAGCCAGGGACAAGCCAGTGAGTACTTTGAATGTACTCGCAAACATTATGAACACAAGTATAATATGACAATGATGTGCTGAGAAATATTTTATGCTCATGAGGTCAGTCACAAAAGATAAATAAAACTCTGATGTGAATAAGCATGTTATATAAGAATATGCAATGCCATAGAAACATTAAAATATTTGAAATAAATAATAAGCATCCACATAGAGGGCTTTAAAAGAAATGCCACAGTCGGGCGTCTGAGCGACACCACATAAAGGGCTTTAAAAGAAATGCCACAGTCGGGCGTCTGAGCGACACCATATAAAGGGCTTTAAAAGAAATGCCACAGTCGGGCGTCTGAGCGACACCACATAAAGGGCTTTAAAAGAAATGCCACAGTCGGGCGTCTGAGCGACACCATATAAAGGGCTTTAAAAGAAATGCCACAGTCGGGCGTCTGAGCGACACCACATAAAGGGCTTTAAAAGAAATGCCACAGTCGGGCGTCTGAGCGACACCACATAAAGGGCTTTAAAAGAAATGCCACAGTCGGGCGTCTGAGCGACACCACATAAAGGGCTTTAAAATAAATGCCACAGTCGGGCGTCTGAGCGACACCACATAAAGGGCTTTAAAAGAAATGCCACAGTCGGGCGTCTGAGCGACACCACATAAAGGGCTTTAAAGAAATGCCACAGTCGGGCGTCTGAGCGACACCACATAAAGGGCTTTAAAAGAAACAATCATAGTGAATATCCCGGAGGTAGAACCATCCTAGAGATACTCGATGATAACAGTAATATCACGGGTTAGTCAATAATAATAATCATCATAATATTACAAGTCACAAGTAGTAATTCCCGTTCTGGTTTAACAGTTTCACCTCCGAAGACCGACACTAAGACGGACACTTGACCCATCCCAGACTGTAATCCTTAACCAAGGACACGGCTATTCGAATAGATTTAATCTCTGCAGAGGGTGTGCTCTTTACCCACGAGTAACGGATTCCATTAGTCCATCGGGACTAATTCCGTCTACGGTCTTTTAAATGAAAGCGCACCTGACTTGCACACACTAGCTTAACTCACACTTGTCTGGAATCACCCATGACACTTGTCAAGCAAACTCTAAGTGGGGAGGCTACAACCTCGATTAGCATGGGATCACAAAATTTATACCGCATGCAAAACTGGGGAAGCTACCCCCTCGGCTACAACCGAAAACACCCATGCCCCCTGACCGGATGACTGGCTTTAATCCATGGCCGTGGTACCCTCATCCCGGCCCCTCTGTACAGTGTGTGCTAGAAAGGGGTTGACAAATTACTGAACCGTACTCTACTTGCTGTAGAGACAAGTGGTAGTACAGAACAAGTATGGGGGTTACTGGAACAAGACTTGATCTACGGTCGACTCGGGAGGTTTATAGTCTTCCCTGCATGTCATGTATAACAACAACATTTCATCCAACAGGATCACCGCTCATTATACCCTACCATGCCATACCGGACATAACCGTCCCAACGGAGACCGGCGACAAACTCATGCCTACCCAAGGCAGAGGTTTTCCCGGGTTCCTGCCGGTATGCATGCAAGGCACATGAGGATGATTTTCATCACAAGTGTGTTCATTTCCAACAGCATGGAAATCAATAACATGGACCCATGCATATGATCATATCACATGAAACAACAAGTTTCTCCAACGTGAGGTGATGCTATGAACGTGTCATCGAACACACAAAAATATTATGCCGGGGTTCAGAATGCTTGCCTTCAGGTCAGGGGAAGGCAAGGTGTATTTCAACTCTTGAAATACTTCTCCTCTCTTCAAAAATCCTATTTTTGAAAATATAAAGGAATTAACACACAAAATAAAAGCAGCATAAAAATTTGTTTGAAAATTTTTCAAATAAATCTTAAAATAAACTAGGTTAAATTTGAGAGAGGTAGGAAAAAGAATCAATTCATTTGGAGTTATATTTTAAAAGATATAGCCAGTCAAACATTTGGTCAAAAATTTGTTTTTAAAAATAAAACAGAAAAGAAAACGTTTTAAAAGAAAGGCACGTCGAAGGCGTATTCGAAAAAGGCGCTTCCACTTACTCCTGCGTGGATAGGCGCTGGGTCACTGACGGTGGGTCCCGAGGCCCCACTGTTCAGGTTTGACTAGTCGCCCTCCCTCCTCTGCCTCTGGCCGAACGGAGGCGGGGGCTCCGGCGATCTTCGCCGGCATTTGGCGGTTCCTCACGGGCATCCAAGTGCAGGAATGGATCCGCCACTCCTAGGCGGTCCTTTCGGTGGTCGCAGGGTCGCCGTGGGTGGAGGGAGTCGTCGGCGGCAAGCTCCGCGGCGGAGGAGGCATTCGGGTGGATAGTGAGTTTGGGGCTGCGGTGGTCTCCGGCCAAAATCGAGCGCGGGGTTGTGCTCGCGAGAGGGAGGGAGAGTTCTTGGTGGAGAGAGTGGAGAGGAAGAGGCACTGGTGGTGACGGAATCGACCGGAACGAGGCGGCGGCCGAGCTGACCGGAGAGGTTGAAGACGACCTCCTCGCTTCGATTGACGACTAAGGGGGGTACGAGAAGGATGGCGTGAAGCTGCCTGGGTGCTCGGAGGAGTCCGGGAATCCCTTTTATAGCACGTCCAAGTCGGTTCGCGGCGGCCGGGGATAAGCTCGCCGGCGAACCGCCCTACTGTACTGCAGGGCGACGTGGCGGTGGCTGGCCGGCTCCAGGAGCTACAGACGAATGCTCCACTGTCGAAGGAGGCGAGCTGGCGCGCTGTGGTGGCTTGGGCGGCGCCGTCCATGGATGCGGCCGCAAGCGTGCCGCCAAGAAGCTTGCTGCGGCGCCGCTGTAGCGAGCCAGGGGCGGTCGGGGCTCTTGGCGTGACGCGGCAAGGGGGAAAAGATCAGGACGAGCTCGGGGAAGTTTATCCAGGGGCGCGCTTGCACGGGCGCGGGCACGTGCAAAACGTGTGCTCTGCTCGCGCTCCGGGCGTGCACGGCGTCTGCTCGATGAAATGCCAGGATGGCCAAAACTGCTAGAGATCAAATGCAAATCCATAGGTCTGGGTTAGAGACCATTAGCAGGCTACTAGACAACTTGGTTTGGACAGATGGGAAAGTTCACAACACAAACTTACAATCATGCCAAATCTGTTCATGCCCACAGGGTGTTTGACAAAATGCCAATGGCACCAAGGTAGCTCTTGGAGTGGCCAAACTCTCCAGATCAGTGCCTCTATGGATGTAAGAGAGGGTGGAGAAGTTAGTTTGTGAAAATCACAAACTTGCTAGTGCAAGTTTTGCAGAACTTCAAATCTGGACAGGATGTGGATGGCATTATTTCATGAACCAAAAATATGCCAATGGTTGCATGCTCCTGGACTTAGGGGTTTAGCATGGAGGACTACAAGTAGGAGAAAGAGTCAAGGGCCAAAGAGCAAGCAATAATATGGTTGCTGTACAAACCATCATGTTGGACCAGAATGGAGATGAGGTTGATTCACTCAAAATTTTCAAAGAACATCCCTGGATTTTTGCATATAATGGAATCATATGCTCCTAATGACATCCCATAATTTTGGTGGAAGCTAGAAACAAATATTTAAAAGGGTTGCAGTGCAAAATTTCCCACTGGACCAGAGAGGAAAAACATGTGTAGCACTCAAAATATGCAATGAATGAACTATATTATTGCATAAAAGTGATTTAGAGGCATCACATGACATATCCAAATTTGGTGGAATTTTTAGTTAAGTTAATCAAATGGTTGTAGTACAAAAAGAGCTCCAACTTAAAACAAGTCATTTTAAAGAACATAGCTCAGGGTGGAATAATTTAATAAATAAACCTACTGATTAGGAAATTGTTTTAAATGAGATGGCATAGATGTTCAATATGTTTGGAAGGATCCACTTGGAAAAAAATAAAATAAATCCTTAATATTAAAAGAAAAGGTTTCGAAATCAACAGAAATATTCTTGCAGGCAAAATTTTAAACTCTTGGCAAAAAATTTAATAACTAAAACCTGGTTAAATTATTGGGGTGTTACAGCAGAGCACATACCTTGTGACTCGTTAAGCCGCTCGTTCAGCAGTGTGATATCGGCATCAATAGCTCCAATCTGCCTCCTTAGTTCGGCAACTTCAATGGACCGGTCGGCTGCCGGATCCTTAGACACATGCGCATAAATACAGCACGATCATTACTTACACAATATGATCCTCCGTTTGCCGCCTAGGGCGGACAACCAGAGTCTCAGGGGCTACTATCCACATGGAGCACACCTAGCGCGTGTGTCACAGCCAAAAATTATGTATTTTTCATTACATACCTCAAAGCCTCTGAGCATGCTCGTAAAGACTTCATTCAACCCGCTTGTGGCAGATGAAATCTTCTCGAGCACCATGCTCATTAATGAACGGTGCTCCTCCGAGAGATCAGCTCGCTCCAGAAGGCCCGTCAGTGTGTCCGGCCGATCGCCGAATTGTGCCGAACCCTTCTTATCGCCCCCCGTGGGAGTTGAACGCTCCGGGCTTAGGGCGGCCGAAGTATTAGCTTCTAGCTTCGGCAGTTCTGGACTCCTCCGTGACGACACCTCAGGGTCGCCCGCCTCATGAGGCGGAGAGGTTGGTGGGGTCTCACTCTCTATCATCTCGGGAAGGAGATCCCCCGAAGACGAACTCTGTCGAGAAGAGCTGTTAGCTGGACTGCAAATGGATCCTGGTTATTGTTCTCGGAGAAGGAAGTAGTACCTTCGTATTTACGATTAACTTACAGCTCGGCTGAGGTCTGGCCCGTTGGCGGGCATGGCGCGGTGAGGACGCCCTTCAGGGTAGGGCCCCCTGGTGAAGCTTTCTTCCCTTGTCTGGGCACCTCCATCTCCAAGTCTTCGGAGGCGGCCCTCTTCTTCCCGCGAGGGGAGGAGGCCTTAGATTCCCCTCCCCGACTATCCTCCTTTGGGGAGGTAGCAATTCCCCCGGTTTGGATGCGCAATGTGTGAAGTTCTGCTTCTCTGTTCTTCCCTTCGTCTTTCCCTGAGGGCACTTTACTTAGCACGCGGCCAAGCATCTTGGCTATAGCAGGACTTGGCAAGCCTTCGGGAAGTGGCACCGGACACCTGATTCTCTCCGCCTTGCTGAGCCATTCCTGGCCATGGAGGATTTTCAGAATAATGACTATGACAAAAATAGACAAAGTGTTCGGTTTCTGGGTTACTTACTTGGGTATCTGGGCGATTGCAGCTCAGGCCCACATCCTCGGTGGTATCCAGACACTTTACTTGTGGTCCGAAGAATAATTCACACATCCCCTCGAGCGTCAGGCCGAAGAAGTGCAGAATAATCCACGGACCCTCCGGATTGAACTCCCACATCCGGAGAGGCTAGCGTTTGCATGGCAACATCCGTCGGATTAGCATTACCTGAATTATGCTGACGAGGTTAATATCCCTCTCAAGAAGCTCCCGGATACGGCTCTGCAATGTTGGTACATCACTAGCAGATCCCCAATCCCGTCTTGTATCGGTCCATGACGCGAGTTGAGAAGGAGGGCCCGAACGGAAGTCGGGGGGAGCCACCCACTTTGTGCCTCTAGGAGTCGTGACGTAAAACCACCTCCACTGCCATAGATCGTACATCTCTGGTAAGGAGCCCTGTGGCCATGTGGTGCCGGCGTTCCTGCTTATCACAGCACCTGCGCACTCTGCATGTTGCCCCTCAGTCATCTTCGGCTTCACATTGAAGGTCTTGAGCCATAAGCCGAAGTGTGGAGTGACATGGAGAAAAGCTTCGCACACAACGATGAACGACGAGATATGGAGGATAGCGTCCGGAGCTAGATCGTGAAAATCTAACCCATAATAGAACATGAGCCCTCTCACAAAGGGATCAAGGGTGAAGCCCAAGCCGCGGAGGAAGTGAGAAACAAATACGACGCTCTCGTTGGGCTCGGGAGTAGGGATGACATGCCTTGGAGCAGGAAGCCTGTGCTTGATGTCAGCGGTCAGATATCCGACCTCCCTAAGCTTCGCAATGTCCTCCTCTGTGACTGAGGAGGCCACCCACCGGCCTTGAGGGTTGGATCCGGACATGGTGGAAAGCTTGGGTTTCGGGTGTTAGAACTCGAGATGCGAAAAGGCGCAAGGGTGGTGGAAAAGAGGGATAGGCCTTGGCCCCTTTATAAAGGGGGTTAATATCAAGCATCCTTAGCGTAACCGCTCGGGACTTGCCTGAAAACATGGAGTCGTGCCAACAGGCGTCATGGGGTTGCACGCTCCCATATTGATGGAAAATCTCGCGATAAGGGGAGCATGATCTCTGCTTTGGCAGTATGTGCCAATAAAACTGCCTCGCAACGTGTATCGAGGCAGGCCAAGAAAAACCGGTTCGTGTTGGACTAGACCATGGCGTAAGAGCACACCGTACAAAAATTGCCAGCAGATCAGATTTATGAAGTGTTATGCTCTCTACAGAGGTGTGCGGAAATTATCTCGCAAAGCCAGACACAATCATCGATCTACTTTGGAGTATTCGGAGATGGAACCCGCCTTGCAATGCCGAAGACAAAACTGCGCGCCAGACTCAACATCATTGAAGCCTGGTTCAGGGGCTACTGAGGGAGTCCTGGATTAGGGGGTATCCGGACAGCCGGACTATATACTTTGGCCGAACTGTTGGACCATGAAGATGCAAGACTCAAGACTTTGCCCCGTGTACGGATGGGACTCTCCTTTGCGTGGAAGACAAGCTTGGCGATCCGGATATTATATTTCCTTCTTTGTAACCGACTCATGTAAACCCTATCCCCCTCCGGTATCTATATAAACCGAGGGTTTAGTCCTTAGAGACAGAATCATAATCATCATAGGCTAGCTTCTAGGGTTTAGCCTCTACGATCTCGTGGTAGATCAACTCTTGTAACACTCATATCATCAATATCAATTAAGCAGGAAGTAGGGTTTTACCTCCATCGAGAGGGCCCGAACCTGAGTAAAACATCGTGTCCCTTGCCTCCTGTTACCATCAGCCTTAGACGCACAGATCGGGACCCCCTACCCGAGATTCGCCGGTTTTGACACCGACACCCATTGCAAGATAAATAGATCAAGTTGGCCAAACAAAACCCAAATATCAGAGAAGAAATATGAGGCTATAATCAATCATGCATATAAGAGATCAAAGAAGACTCAAATAACTTTCATGGATAAAAACATAGATCTGATCATAAACTCAAAGTTCATCGGATCCCAACAAACACACTGGAAAAAGACTTGCATCATATGGATCTCCAAGAGATCATTGTATTGATAATCAAGAGAGAGAGAGATAGAGAGAGAGAGAGAGAGGAAGCCATCTAGTTAATATTTCAAGAAAATGCCCAGGTTGAGAGATATGAAGTCTCCAACAAGTTCTATAGCTGCAAGACGGAGGAGAATAGTTCTGTCAGTGAACACATACTCAAAATGTCTGGGTATCATAACCAATTGACTTAGCTGGGAGTTGATCTTCCTATTGATAGTGTTATTGACAGAGTTCTTCAATCACTGCCACCAAGCTACAAAGGCTTCGTGGTGAACTATAATATGCAAGGGATGACGAAAATGATTCCTGAGCTCTTCGCAATGCTTAAGGCCGTGGAGGTAGAAATCAAGAAGGATCATCAAGTGTTGATGGTTAACAAGACCACTCATTTCAAGAAAAAGGGGAAGGGTAAGAAAGGGAACTTCAAGAAGAATGGCAAGCAAGTTGCCACTCCGGTGAAGAAGCCCAAAGCTGGACCCAAGCCTAAAACTGTGTGCTTCTACTGCAAAGGGAATGGTTACTGGAAGTCGAACTGCCCCAATATTTGGCGGTTCAGGATGGCAAAGTGAACAAAGGTATATTTTGATATACATGGTATTGATGTGTACCTTACTAATGCTCATAGTAGCACCTGGGTATTTGATACTGGTTAGGTTGCTCATATTTGTAACTCGAAACAGGAGCTACGGAATAAGTGAAGATTGGCTAAGGACGAGGTGACGATGCGCATCGGGAATGGTTCCAAGGTCGATGTGATCATTGTCGGCACGCTACCTCTACATCTACCTTCGGGATTAGTTTTAGACTACAATAATTGTTATTTGGTGCCAGCATTGAGCATGAACATTATATCTGGATCTTGTTTATTGTGAGACGGTTATTCATTTAAATCAGAGAATAACAATTGTTCTATTTATATGAGTAATATCTTTTATGCTCATGCACCCTTGATGAATGGTCTATTCTTGTTGAATCTTGATCGTAGTGATACACATATTCATAATATTGATGCCAAAATATGCAAAGTTGATAATGATAGTGCAACATACTTGTGGCACTACCGTTTAGGTCATATTGGTGTAAAGCGCATAAAGAAACTCCATGAGGATGGACTTTTGGAATCACTCGATTATGAATCATTTGATACTTGCAAACCATGCCTCATGGGCAAGATGATCAAAACTCCGTTCTCTAGAACAATGAAGCGTGCTAATGATTTATTGGAAATAATACATGATGTATGCGGTCCGATGAGTGTTGAGGCACGCGACAGGTATCGTTATTTTCTGACATTCATAGATGATTTTAGTAGGTATGGATATATCTACTTGACGAAACACAAGTCTAAAACATTTGAAAAGTTCAAAGAATTTCAGAGTGAAGTGGAGAATCATCATAACAAGAAAATAAAGTTTCTATGATCTGATCGCAGAGGCGAATATTTGAGTTACGAGTTTGACCTTCATTTAAAACAATGTGGAATTGTTTCACAACTCACGCCACCTGGACCACCACAGCGTAATGGTGTGTCCGAACATCGTAATTGTACTTTATTAGATATGGTGTGCTCTATGATGTCTCTTACTGATTTACCACTATCATTTTGGGGTTATGCATTAGAGACAGCCGCATTCACGTTAAATAGGGCACCGTATAAATCCGCTGAGATGACACCGTATGAACTATGGTTTGGCAAGAAACGTAAGCTGTCATTTCGTAAAGTTTGGGGATGTGACACTTATGTCAAAAGGCTTCAGCCTCATAAGCTTGAACCCAAATCGGAGAAGTGCGTCTTCATAGCATACTCTAAGGAAACTATTGGGTACACCTTCTACCACAGACCCGAACGCAAGATCTTTGTTGGCAAGAATGGATCATTTCTAGAGAAGGAGTTTCTCTCGAAAGAATTGAGTGGGAGGAAAGTAGAACTTGATGAGGTAATTGTACCTTCTCTCTTATTAGAAAGTAGCACATCATAGAAAACAGTTCCCGTGATGCCTACACCAACTGGAGAGGAAGCTAATGATGATTATCATGAAACTTCAGATCAAGTTACTACTGGACCTTGTAGGTCTACCAGAACACGTTCTGCACCAGAGTGGTACGGTAATCCTGTCCTGGAGGTTATGTTATTAGACCATGGCGAACGTACGAACTATGAAGAAGCTATGATGAGCCCAGATTCTGATAAATGGCTTGAGGCCATGAAATCTGAGATAGGATCCATGTATGAGAACAAGGTGTGGACTTTGGTGGACTTGCCCAATTATCGGCAAGCCATAGAGAATAAATGCATTTTCAAGAAGAAGACTGACGCTGATGGTAATGTTACTGTCTACAAAGCTCGACTTGTCGCGAAAGGTTTTTGACAAGTTCATGGAGTTGACTACGATAAGACTTTCTCAATTATAGCGATGCTTAAGTCTATCCGGATCATGTTAGCAATTGCCGCATTTTATGATTATGAAATCTGGCAAATGGACGTCAAAATTGCATTCCTTAATGGATTTCTTGAAGAAGAATTGTATATGATGCAACCGGAAGGTTTTGTTGATCCTAAAGGTGCTAACAAATTGTGCAAGCTCCAGCGATCCATCTATGGACTGGTGCAAGCATCTCGGAGTTGGAATAAACGCTTTGATGAGGTGATCAAAGCATTTGGTTTTATACGGACTTATGGTGGAGCCTGTATTTACAAGAAAGTGAGTGGGAGCTCAGTAGCATTTCTAATATTATATGTGAATGACATATTGCTGATGGAAAATGATATAGAATTTCTAGATAGCATAAAAGGATAGTTGAATAAGAATTTTTCAATGAAAGACCTCGGTGAAGCTGCTTATATATTAGGCATCAAGATTTATAGGGATAGATCAAGACGCTTAATAGGACTTTCACAAAGCAGATACCTTGATAAGATTTTGAAGAAGTTAAAATGGATCAGTCCAAGAAGGGGTTCTTGCCTGTGTTGCAAGGTGTGAAATTGAGTAAGACTCAAAGCTCGACCATGGCAGAAGATAGAGAGAGAATGAAAGTCTGTCCCTATGACTCAGCTATAGGTTCTATAATGTATGTCATGCTGTGTACCGGACCTGATGTGTGCCTCGCCATAAGTTTGGTAGGGAGGTACAACAGTGATCCAGGAGTGGATCACTGGACAGCAGTCAAAATTATCCATACTAAAAAGTCTAGGCCTGTAAGAGTTCGGTTTTTCTGGTTTTTTGGGACTTTTTTTTACAGCACCTGCGAAAATGACGCGTGTGAATGGGTTGTTTTTGTACGCAGTTTTTTTACTGGTCAAGCCTTGTTGTGTACTCCGCCGCTTTGACTGGATCAGATCACGGATGTGCCACGTACTCGTGTTATGGTTGCTGTGAATGTGCCGCGTGTGCTGGGGTCATTCATGTATGTTTTTTTACAGGCTAGGGTTTCACACGTGTTGATTAGTTGCATCGTTCGCCGGGAGTTCTAGATCGATTTATTCGTTTCTTTTTTCTGTTGTGCTCGCCACGTGTTTCTTCTTGGGCAGTTGCCGCTTTGGATGAGTTTTCTAGATCGGTCTGGTGGTCTCTCCCAGGAGAAAAAATATCTGGTTCCCTCTTGCTATATATAGTTCGTGCCATCTCGCTGCCGTCACCAAACCCTGCGGCCCTGCCGCCGCAACTCCTCCCCCTTCCTCTTGGCAAGGTTAGGACTCGACATACCAAACTTAGCCACGGAAAGCTCCAGAGTCACTCGACGTTCAACGAGGCCATGTAGGGTGCGTTGAGGGAGAGGTCGATGCCGAGCTGCGCCTACTGAAGCACGGCGGAGAGCGAGGCTTCCCAGCCAACGCAAACGTCCTCCATGGGGCCGGCTCAGCCCAGCTTCTGATTGATGCGCAGCTGCAGCAGCACCGGCAGTTCGCCGCGGTTTATCAGCAGACTGCAGTTCATCTTTCAAACCATGCCCGGACACCCGGCTGCATCTCCCCTTGTGCTACCCGAACGCATTGGGTTCGGTCGCCACTGGTGAGTCCCTCTATCTTGCAAATGTATAGGGCTTCAGCGGCTGCCGCCTGTTTCTTTTTGAGGTAGTTTCCGCTTTGACGTGCAGTTCTGAAGCGAATCCGTACATGCTGACTTATATATACTTGTTGTTTTACTGTTTTTGTGTGTGCTTTGGTTGGCCCCATTGGGTTTGTTCATCAGCTGGTCGAACTGGCCGTGGTTGTTCTGGACGTAGGACTCTGGAGGCGTCGCTTCTTCGTCGGTCTTATATGCTGCGGGTTCTATGCATCGGCCTCGTGGATCTTCTGCTGACGGTTCCAACTTCTATGCGTAGGCCTGCTATCTTGTTTTGTGTGGACTCCTGGTCGCTCTACTGCTGGTTCGTTGGCCGATGTATCTGTTGCTTCTGGTATGCTGTCCTGATTTTCTGGAAAAAAAATGCTTCATTGGTGGTGTCTTAGTATGGTTTCTCATTGGTAATTCTTTGTTGTTTCCTTCTGTGATGGTCTTGTAGTTTCTTTATTGAGTTTGCCTCCAGATTAAGCGCGGCGACGCTGGCAAGAAATTTGGCGTGGAAAGCGACCAGTTGGTTCCTTTCGTGGTGAGTATGGGTTATTTCCATTTAAAATGTGATGACTTTTTTGTTTGGTTTCTTATTTTGTTCCTTTCTTTTTTACAGGTAGTTCGCCTCCTGATTTGACCGGCTGTGAGGGTGAGTTGGGTGGCTCTACTGTTGACGATTTTTCATTTACGCCTTTGGTTTCCCCTTCTGATGGTTTGGTGGACCTGTGCTTCTGATGTTCGTGTTTCTCTTCAGTTTGACAACAGTCTGGTCATTCATGGGGCCCTAATTCATCTGATGTGCTTTCTTTTTGGTGTCATTTGCTTCTATTTTCGTCTCTTGTTCAATCTATATGCTCGCTTATATTTACTAATTTGTTTGTGCCAGCAACTACTATGCATATGGATCAAGATGAGCAATCCATGGTTCTACACTTATCGAGGAAACCCATCCCCAACGGTACGTACCTTCGAAGAAGGCGCCGACCAAGCCACCCTTCAACGTCTACGACTGTAACAGTTCATGACGCTCAACACGATGTCCAGGAGTTGGTCGGCGGTGTAAGATTGGGCGCACAAGAACGACGGGGCTGTTTGGTTTCTAGCCACATCTTGCCACACTTTGCCACACCTCACCTTAGGCAAATTTGACCAAGTTAGGTGTGTGTTTGGTTCTAGCCACACCTAAGGCAAGATTTTTTTTATGAGAAGTGAACCCCACGTGTCATAGGCACAAAAAGTGTGGCAAGATTCCCTTAGGCAAGCCAAAGTGTGGCAAACAATTTAAGCAACTCAAGTTAGGCAAGTGTGGCAAAAATAATGTGGCAATATATGGCAAGCATAGTCACAATCCAAACAGCCCCGACATCTCCCAAGTAACCAAGCAACAGGCTATCGCCCTCCAAAGAGAAAGAACAAGGCGCACAAGAGTTCTGCGGAAAATTTGTCTGCAATTCTTCAACGTTTTGCCACTCGGCCACCATCTAGGAAATATCACCAAACGGAACCAGCCTCCAAACTACGTCACGATGAAGTTTTCACATGTAGTTCGACCTACTATCTTGTCTTGTGTCCTAAAGATGTATTACTCCTGCCGGCAAAAACTCTCTATAAAAATATCAACAAAAACATAACACTCACCTACAGATCACCACACACTGATCCATGTTGGCATCATGTTAAACTCTACTATTATCAAAATATCTACTCGCACAAAACTCAAGAGAACACCACACGCACAGATCGACATGGCACGGCGGGCTGCCGCGCACTACCTGCTAGATGTACGCTTTCACAAAAGCGCGCAAATACAGCAGAAGTAGTGCACTTAGAACAAGAAAAGCAAACCAAAACAGTGAGGAAAACAACCATGGACGCGTACACAGCAACACCGGAGCATTAGGGTGAATACTACCCAACAACACGTCCTGTAATGCTAATAGTTTCGCGACTATGAATAAATCATACTTGCACGAAGCAATCACAGTTCCCATCCCTACCGTACATCATCAAGCGGGCCTTCATCATGACAGCTTCGTACGAGGAGGGCTGTGACATTAAGGCCCGCTTGATGATCTACGAGGACGGAGGAGGGCTGTGATAGCTACCCCAGAGGCTACATTGGAGCCTGGATCAAAGATGAGTGTTCCCTTAGCACAAAGAGAAACACAACCGCAAGTATGTGTGTTTCGCGGGCTACCAGCACCAAGGTAGCCCCAACAGAAGAGGTAGCAAAAGAAAAAGGCGCCCAAGGAAGCAAAAGAGAAAGCCGCCCAAATTGCTCCCCCCCCCCCCCCCCCCCATCTCCGCGCTCTTCACAACATAGTCATGGATGATCAACTACAACGCTTTGAAGGCAATGCACAAGAGTTGCTCAGCCGCACAAGAATAAATCAAGACCAAGGAATAATAATAGAAATAGAAAAACAACAAAAAGCAAGCCTTCAGCAAGAGAGGTCAAGGCGAACAAGGATACTCAAAACAGTTTGTCACCATCGAAAGCCAGGACGTGCATCCAGCAAAAACTTCAACATTCTCTCCACAGGAAACAAACCACCAAGAACAAGAGCAGAAGAACTAGCTGCATCTCTCTACCACTATATCACATAGACGAAATCAACAGGAGGATCAACATCTCAGGTCTAAGAAGAGAACAATAGTTTCACAATTTTGGATCCAGTACCCAGTATCACTATGCGTTGTAGATCATTCATGAATGTACCAACTAGATGTACCCTTTCCTTGTATGATGTAGATGATTTATGAATGTACCAACTAGATATACCCTTTCCTTGTATGAACTACACCATACCAAATATTACCGAAAACTAAATAGCTCATCAATACATGTGGCGCGGCGTGGCGCCGCGCACTACCCGCTAGTAGTAACTAGAGGACTAAGGAAAGGTTTCTTGATTATGGAGGTGATAAAGAGTTCGTCGTAAAGGGTTACGTCGATGCAAGCTTTTACACCGATCTGGATAACTCTGTGTAGCAAACCGGATACTTATAATGGAGCAGTCATTTGGAATAGCTCCAAGTAAAACGTGATAGCAGCATCTACAGTATGGCATAAGGATTTGCAAAGTACACACAAATCTGAATGTTGCAGACCCGTTTACTAAAAACCTCTCTCACACGCAAAACATGATCACACCTTAGAACTCTTTTAGTGTTAATCACATGGCGATGTAAACTATATTATTGACTCTAGTGAACTCTTTGGGTGTTAATCACATGGCAATAAGAACTAGATTATTGACTCTACTGAACTCTTTCGGCGTTAATCACATGGCGATGTGAACTAGATTATTGACTCTAGTGCAAGTGGGTGACTGTTGTAAATATGCCTGATACGTCCACGTTGTATATATAAATTTTAATTGTTCCATGCCAATATTCTACTTCCTCCATCCGGAATTACTTGTCATCAAAATGGATGAAAATAAATGTATCTAGAACTAAAATACATCTAGATACATCCATTTCAATGACAAGTATTTCCAGACGGAGGGACTACAACTTTTACATACTTTTGGCAACTTTTTATACTATTTTTGGGACTAACATATTGATCCAGTGCCCAGTGCTAGTTCATGTTTGTTGCATATTTTTTGTTTCACAAAAAATCCATATCAAACGGAGTCCAAACAGGATAAAAACTGACAGAGATTATTTTTGGAATATTTATGAATTTTGGGAAGTGAAATCAACAAGAGACGATACCCGAGGGGGCCGCGAGGGTGAGGAGCGCGCCCCATGGGGTCAGGCGCGCCCTGGGCCCTCGTGGCCACTCCGTAAAGCGGTTAGAGCCCTTCTTTCGTCGCAAGAAAGACAATATCCGGATAAAAATCGTGTCCAAATTTCAGCCCAATCGGAGTTACGGATCTTCAGGAATATAAGAAACGGTGAAAGGCCAGAATCTGAAGTGTAGAAACAGAGAGAGACAGAGAGATAGATCCAATCTCGGAGGGGCTCTCGCCCCTCCACCGCCATGGAGGCCATGGACCAGAGGGGAAATCCTTCTCCCATCTAGGGGGAAGGTCAAGGAAGAAGAAGAAGGAGGGGGGCTCTCTCCCCCTCGCTTCCGTTGGCGCCGGAACACCGCCGGGGCTATCATCGTCACCTCAATCTACACCAACACCTCCGTCATCTTCACCAACATCTTCATCACCTTCCCCCATCTATCTACAGCGGTCCACTCTCCCGTAACCTGTTGTACCCTCTACTTGAACATGGTGCTTTATGCTTCATATTATTATCCAATGATGTATTGCCATCCTATGATGTCTGAGTGGATTTTCGTTGTCCTATCGGTAATTGGTGAATTGCTATGATTGGTTTAATTTGCTTGTGGTTATGTTGATGTCCTTTGGTGCCCATCATATGAGCGTGCGTGTGGATCACACCATAGGGTTTGTTGTATGTTGATAAGACTATGTATTGGAGGGCAAGAGTGACAAAAGCTTCAACCTAGCATAGAAATTGGTGCATACGGGATTGAAGGGGCACCAATATATCTTAATGCTATGGTTGGGTTTTAACTTAATAAACGTTAGTAGTTGCGGATGCTTGCTAATAGTTCCAATCATAAGTGCATAGAATTCCAAGTCAGGGATGACATGCTAGCAGTGGCCTCCCCCACATAAAACTTGCTATCAGTCTAGTAAAGTAGTCAATTGCTTAGGGACAATTTCACAACTCCTACCACCACTTTTTCACACTCGCTATACTAACTTTATTGCTTCTTTATCTAAACAACCCCTAGTATATATTTACGTGCTCTTTATATTCTTGCAAATCTATCCCATTACTCCTACAAAGTACTTCTAGTTTTATACTTGTTCTAGGTTAAGCGAATGTTAAGCACGCGTAGAGTTGTATCGGTGGTCGATAGAACTTGAGGAAATATTTGTTCTACCTTTAGCTCCTCGTTGGGTTCGACACTCTTACTTATCGAAAGAGGCTATAATTGATCCCCCTATACTTGTGGGTTATCAATGCCCTACAGGCAATAATAAATTGGTTATTATCGTATTTCCCTGTTCATGATAAACGTCTATTATCCATGCTAGAATTGTATTCATTGGAAACTCATATACATGTGTGGATACATAGACAAGTATCATGTCCCTAGTGAGCCTCTACTAGACTAGTTCGTTGATCAAAAGATGGTTAAGGTTTCATAACCATAAACATGAGTTGTCATTTGATAATGGGATCACATCATTAGGAGAATCATGAGATGGACAAGACCCAACCGTTAGCATAGCACATGATCGTTCAATTTATTGCTACTTCTTCCTTAAATGCCAAATACATGTTTCTTCGATCATGAGATCATGCAACTCCTGGACTCCAGAGGAATGCCTTGTGTTCCATCAAACGTCAAAACATAACTGGGTGATCATGAAGGTGCTCTACAAGTATCTCCGAAGGTGCCTGTTGAGTTGGCATGGATCGAGACTAGGATTTGTCACTCCGTATGACGGAGAGGTATCTCTGGGGCCTCTCGGTAATACATCATCAGAAGAAGCTTGCAAGAAGAGTGACTAAGGAGTTAGTTATAGGATGATGTATTACACAACGAGTAAAGGGACTTGCTGGTAACGAGATTGAACTAGGTATGGAGATACCGACGATTGAATCTCGGGTAAGTAACATATCGACAGATAAAGGGAGCTACATATGTTGTCATAAAGGTTCGACCAATAAAGATATTCGTGGAATATGTAGGAACCAATATGGGCATCCAGGTCCAGCTACTGGTTATTCACCGGAGAAGCGTCTCGGTCATGTCTACATTATTCTCGAACCCATAGGATCCGCACACTTAACGCTCATTGATGATACAGTATTATATGAGTTGGTGACTGAATGTTGTTCAGAGTCCCAGATGAGTCCCGGACATGACGAGGAGCTCCGGAATGGTCTGAAGGTATATATATATACATATATATATATATATATATATATATATATATATATATATATATATATATATAGGATGATATGGTTAGGCCAAGGGGTAAGGCCCATGGGGCTTTAGGTCGGTGCAAAAGGATGTTTTCCAGAGGTTAGAGACCAAACTCCGGAGACACTGGCGTCTGGCCTTGGGCCAGATGTTGAGGCCCGTGGCGTCTGGGCCAGATGCCAAGGACTGTGGCATCTGGTCCTGGAAGTCCGAGAAGGACTCTTCTTTGCGGGCAAAACCGACTTTGAGGAGGCTCTTTCTCCAAGTTTCAACCCTAGGGCTCAACATATAAATAGAGGGGTAGGGCTAGCACATGGAACACATCAAGATTCACCAAGCCGTGTGCCGACAACCCCGTCCCATCTAGTTTATCCTTTGTCATAGTTTTTGTTGTGCTTAGCGAACCCCTATGGAGATTGTTCTTCGCCATCACCGTCACCATGCCGTCGTGCTGCCGAAACTCATCTACTACTTTTCCTCTCTTGCTGGATCGAGAAGGCGAGGACGTCATCGAGTTGAACGTATGCTGAAAGTGGAGGTGCCGAATGTTTGGTACTTGATCGGGACGAATCATGAAGGTGTATGACTACATCAACCGCGTTGATAAACACTTCCGCTTAGCGATCTTCAAGGGTATGAAGATGCTCTCTCCCTCTCATAGCTATGCATCTCCATGGATAGATCTTGCTTGTGTGTAGAAAATTGTTTGTTTTCCATGCAACGTTCCCCAACACATACCCATAGATTCATCAAAATAAGCAAATAACACATAGAAAACAAAATCTATCAAAAACAGAATATTTTGTAGTAATCTGAAAATTTTAGTATACTTATGTAACTATAAAAATTCTGAAAAACTAGGACAACTTAGGCAATTTGTATATAAATCTTGTATAAAAAATTCAGATCAAAATCACGCTTCTGTGATTTTCTAAAATTCTGGCAATTAGCGCAAAAGTTTCTGTTTTTCGGCAAGATCAAATCAACTATCACCATAGACCATCCCAAAGATCTTACTTGGCCCAAACACTAATTAAAACACTAGAACACAATTACTATAGAAGTAATATTGTGTATTTATTGAAAACGGAAACAAAAACAAAAAACACAAAAATAAAATTGGGTTGCCTCCCAACAAGTGCTATTGTTTAACGCCCCTAGCTAGGCATATTGCAATAGATCTAGGTATTGTCATCTTTGGTATTTAATCCATAAGTAGCCCTCATAATAGATTCATATGGCAACTTAATTTTATTTCTTGGAAAGTGTTGCATGCCCTTCCTTAATGGAAATTTAAATCTCATGTTCCCTTCTTTCATATCAATAATTGCACCAACCATTCTAAGGAAAGGTCTACCAAGAATAAAAGGGCATGTAGGATTGCAATCTATATCAAGCACAATGAAATCTATAGGCACATAATTCCTATTTGCAACAATAAGAACATCGTGAATACTTCCAATGGGTTTCTTAATAGAGGAATCCGCGAGATTCAAATTTAAAGAACAATCATCAAATTCATCGAAACCTAACACATCGCACAAAGTTTTTGGAATAGTTGAAACACTAGCACCAAAATCACATAAATCATAACACTCATAATCTTTAATCTTAATCTTTATAGTAGGTTCCCACTCATCATAAAGCTTTCTAGGGATAGAAACTTCCATCTCAAGTTTTTCTTCAAAATATTTTATCATAGCATCAACGATATATTTAGTAAAAGCCTTATTTTGATTATAAGCATGAGGTGAATTAAGCATGGATTGGAACAAGGAAATACAATCAATCAAAGAGCAATTATAATATTTAAAGTCCTTGAAATCCAAAAGAGTGGGTTCATCGCTACTTAAAGTCTTGACCTCTCCAATCCCACTTTTATCAAATTTTTCACTGAGATCTTTAAACTCCAGATTATTGGGACACTTTCTAGCTAAAGTTGACTCATCTCCAGTCCCATATTAATCAAGTTTTATATTGGCAAATAAAGATTCAATAGGAGTCACACCAATCACTTAAAGATCTTCATCAATATTATTATAAAAACTAGAAGAACATACTTTTACAAACCAATCTCTCTTAGCACACATCCTAGCGGTTCTTTCTTTACTTTCATTCATAGAAATTCTAATAGCTTTTAGAGATTCATTAATATCATGCTTGGGTGGCATACATATCATCTTCAAAGAATCAATCTCAAGAGAAATCTTATCAATGTTTCTAGCCAAATCATCAATCTTAAGCAATTTTTCCTCTAAAATAGCATTGAAAATCTTTTGAGAATTTATAAAACCTTTAATATTACTCTCAAGATCAGAATGTATCTTATTATAATTTCATAAGAATTGTTGTAGGAATTACCATAATTATTAGAGGAATCACTAGGAAACGGCCTAGGATTAAAATTGCCTCTATACGTGATATTTCCAAAATTATTCCTGCCAAAAAAATTCACATCCATAGATTCATTATTATTCTCAATCAAAGTAGACAAAGGCATATCATTAGCATGAATAGGAGCACTCTTACTAGCAATCAATTTTATAAGTTCATCCATTTTCCCCTCAAAGTATTAATTTCTTTAATGGCATGCACTTTTTTATAGTGGAAGATCTTTTGGTATGCCATTGAGAGTAATTTTCCATAATATTATCTAGGAGTTTGGTAGCCTCTCCTAATGTGATTTCCACAAAAGTACCTCCCGCGGCGGAATTTAAAAGATCTCTAGATGCAAAATTCAATCCCGCATAAAAAAATTGTATGCTCATCCATAAACCTAAACCATGAGTAGGGCAATTTCTTATCATTAATTTCATCTTCTCCCAAGATTGTTCAACATGTTCATGATCAAGTTGCTTAAAATTCATCATATCGTTCCTAAGGGAGATATCTTACTGGGAGGAAAATACTTGGAAATAAAAGCATCTTTACACTTGTTCCATTTATCAATACTATTTTTAGGCAAAGATGAAAACCAAGTTTTAGCACGATCTCATAGTGAGAACAGAAATAGCTTCAATTTAATAATATCATTATCCACATTTTTTTCTTTTGCATAGCACACAATTTAAGGAAAGTATTTAGATGGGATGCAACATCTTCATTAGGACTACCAGAAAATTGTTCTTTCATAACAAGATTCAACAAAGCGACATTAATTTCATAAGATTCCGCACTAGTGGTGGGAGCAATCGGAGTACTAATAAAATCATTACTCACACAACTTGGTATTTTCTTGAGACATCATGACAAAGCAAGCAATCTAGCACACAAGCAAACAAAAGGCAAACGAAAAGACAAATGAAAGAAGGCGAATAAAAAGGGAAATATTTTTGTGATTTTCTCAAACCGTTTTAGAAGTGGGGAGAGAAAAACGAGAGGCAAATGGCAAATAATGCAATGCAAGAGATGGGAGTTTATGATAGGTACTTGGTAGGCTTGTTGTAGAACCTCCCCGACAACGGCGCCAGAAATTCTTCCTACTACTTCTTGAGCTTGCGTTGTTATTTTCCTTGAAGAGGAAAGGGTGATGCAGAAAAGTAGAGATAAGTATATCCCTCAGTTAAGAACCAAGGTATCTATCCAGTAGGAGGTACAAGCAAGTCCCCAATAGATGCACCAGCACAAACTAACAGACACTTGCACACAACGCGAAAACGGGGTTGTCAAACCCTTCACGGTCACTTGCAAGAGTGAGATCTAATAGAGATAGATATAAAAGATAAATAAAATTCAAAATAAATTAAAGGTCAATAAATTGTAGCAAGGTATTTTTGGGTTTTTAGTTTTGTAGATCTGAAAATAATATGATGGAAAATAGACCTGGGGGGCATAGGTTTCACTAGAGGCTTCTTTCTTGAAAGAAACATATGATGGATGAACAAATTACTATTGAGCAATTGATAGAAAAGCACATAGTTATGATGATATCCAAGGCAACGATCATGAATATAGGCATCACATCCGTGACAAGTAGACTGACTCCTGCCTACATCTACTACTATTACTCCATGCATCGACCGACTCCTTCCTGGATCTAGAGTATTAAGTTCAAAAGAACAGAGTAATGCCTTAAGCAAAATGACATGATGTAGAGGGATAAACTCAAGCAATATGATATAAACCCCATATTTTTATCCTTAATGGCAACAATAAAATACGTGCCTCGCTACCCATTCTGTCACTAGGTGAGGACACCGCAAAATTGAACCCATCACAAAGCACCTCTCCCATTGCAAGAAAAACCAATCTAGTTGGCCAAACCAAATCGATAGATCGGAGAGAAATACAAAGCTATCATAATCATGCATAAAAGAGTTCAGAAAAGACTCAAATACTACTCATAGATAATCTGATCATAAATCCACTATTCATCAATCTCAACAAACGCACCTTAAAAGAAGATTACATCGGATAAAACTCCAAGAACATCGAGGAGAACATGGTATTGAAGATCAAAGAGAGAGAAGAAGCCATCTAGCTACTAGCTATGGACCCGTAGGTCTGTGGTAAACAACTCACACATCATCGGAAGGGCAGCAAGGTTGGTGTAGAGGCCCTCCGTGAACGAATCCCCCTCCGGTAGAGTGCCAAAAAAGGCCCCAAGGTGGGATCTCACGAGCACGGAAGCTTGCGACGGCGGAAAAGTAATTTTTGTGGACACTTCTGATGTACGGGGAATATTTGGGTATTTATGGAGCAAAGATTAGGGTTAGACGGCCTCCGAGGGGCCCACAAGCCCTCGGGACGCCCCCCTAGGGCGTGCCCCTATGGCTTGTGTCCGCCTCGTAGGTCTTCTGGCCTCCTCTCCAAGTCTCGTGTATAAAATATTACCATAATGCATATAAAACATCCAAGATAGATAATATAATAGCATGGAACAATAAAAAATTATAGATACGTTGGAGACTTATCACTTTAACAAGGTAGTGGCACACAAACCGAATACGCTAGGCCTGCATCATCATCTCCCTCCATGCCCCCTCTACCTCTTGTGTAGTCGCTACCGCATTTGCTAGGCCGACGGTGAGAAAAAAATGAACTGAGACGAGTTGACGACAGTGTCATAAAGGGCACATAAGTTAGACTAGGTGTAAGTTAGGGAAGAAAAATGTTTTTCGTATCAACTAGGGAAGCCATATTTTTATGAAACATTGTCACAGGGTGGGGAGTTTCAAAATTGCATTGAGAATATAAGAGTTGATCCAATTAATGAGGGAAGTTTGATCCAAAATAATACAATTCTTGGTTAACTAAGAAAAAACAAACGAAAACCATATATAAACACAAAAAAACAAAATGATGACCAGAGCTAGAGGATGGGATCTAGACAAACACGTAGAGAAGGAAAATCATGGAATATAGTTTGAGAAGGACACAAGAGCGCCGAGGCCAAAACCACCGAACACGGCTTAAGTCCAGCAAAAAGAGGTCGCCGCCACCTTTGCAAGAGATCTCATCCACGACACGACTTGCAACCTGTCTATGCATTGAAGAAAGAACCACGGAAAGACTAATAGAAAACCGAATGGAAGTTTCCAAACTAAAAAAAACATATGCAATTCTCTAGTGTATTTCTTTTAGGACCCGTAATTGTAGATACTTCAGGCGAGACCAAAGGAAGACTCGCTATAAGCGAGATACAGCCTCTATGCCCAGTCACGCACTAACCTTGCAACCACGTCGGAGGCCGAGCACCTAGTTATGCCCATTGCCAAAGCATGCCGCAATGCCTGGCCCAAGCCATGTGCAGTTATATTGCCACCCTCCACCACAGCCGCACACGAGCCTGAGCCCGGAACAATGAATTGCTTGGCCATTTGCAATCGAGTCGCCAACATTTTGTTGTATCCGCGCCAGATGTGAAGCCCTCCACAGCAACCTATCCAAAGCCATCAGCAGCCGCACCACCGTCTTCTATCGCTGTTGTGCTCCCAATCGCTCGTTCTACACACCCTCCTTGGCCGCCCTCTGCATCACCTTCACCCTCTAAGTCACCATCGCCCTCCATACCCCCTCTACCTCTTGTCCGGTCACTGCCACATTCGCTAGGCCTGCGGTGAGAAACAAATGGATTGAGACAAGTGGACCACAGTGTCATAAAGGGCACGTAAGTTAGACTAGGTGTAAGATAGGGAAGAAAAAGGTTTTTCGCATCAACTCGGGAAGCCATATATTTTTATGAAAGCCAAAGGGTGGGGAGTTTGGCAGTTGCATTGAGAAGAGAAGAGGTTACCCAGTTAATGAGGGAAGTTCGATCCAAAACAATACAATTCTTAGTTAATTAAGAAAAAACAAATGAAAACCATACACTACTAGAGAAAAGCCTAGTAGTAGCGCGGGTTAAATAGCTAGTAGTAGCGCGGGCGCCCACGCTACTACTACGGCACTACAGCTAACTTATAGAGTAGTAGCGCGGGTGCCACTCGTGCTACTACTATTAATTTCGAAAACAAAAAATATTCTCGATCCCGTGCGTGTTGTCAATGGCAGCAATGGTTCGATCTAGCGACGGTAGGGGTCGCCGGAGCTGCAGAAGGGTAGCGGCAGACCAGATCCAGCGCCGGCTGCTGCAGAGGGCCCGGATCCATGGACGAGCAAGGCAGCGAGCTCCTGGTCGTCCATGATGACGACATGCACGGGAAAGGACATGGGAGGGTGAGTCAAACCGGAGGGAGAGAGAGAGAAAAAGAAGAACGAGGGAGAGAGGAAGGAGATGGAGGTAGCAACGGGATTGGTCACCGGTGGTGAGGTGCTCCGGCGTGGTGGCATGGAGATGCGCGCAAGACCGGCGGCTCCGGGACGCCGGCGGTGCAAGGCGGCGGCCTCTTTTGGCGCCATGGAGGAGGAGGCGCGCATGCGTAGGAGGTCCATGTGAGAGCCTATGGGGAGAGGGGGGGAGAGTGACGGGTGAGAGGAAGGATTTGGGGAAGGAGATGGGGATTTCAGGGCTCTTCAAAAACCATGTAGTTAGTAGCAGTGTGGGTTTATAGCCATCGCTACTACTATCAACTTAGTAGTAGCGCGGGTTTATACCCCTCGCTACTACTATGGCATGTCCCGGGAGGCACGGTAGAGACCGTTTAGTAGTAGCGAGGGGTAAAAACCCGCGTTATTACTATCAACTTAGTAGTAGCGAGGGGTAAAAACCCGCGCTACTAGTAAGTAGCAGTAGCGAGGGTTATAAACCCGCGCTACTAGTAAGCGTCTGTCTATAAGCTTTTTCCTAATAGTGATATATAAACACAAAAAACAAAACGATGACTAGAGCTAGAGCATGGGATCTAGATGAACACGTAGAAACGGAAAATCATGGAATATATTTTGAGAAGAACACAAGAGCGCCGAGGCCCATAACCACCAGACGCAACATAAGTCCAGCAAAAAGAGGCCTCCACCACCTTTGCAAGAGATCTCATCCAGGACACGTCTTGCAACCATCTATGCATTGAAGAAAGAACCATGGAAAAACCAAAAGAAAAAAAAATGAATGGATGTTTCCAAACCAAAAGAACCATATGTTGTTTTCTAGTGTATTTCTTTTAGGACTGCCAATTGTAGATACTTCAGGCGAGACCGAATGAAGATTCGCTATAAGCGAGATATAGCCTCTGCGCCCAGTCACGCACTAACCTTGGAACCACATTGGAGGCCGAGCACTCAGTTATGCCAAGTGCCAAAGCATGTCGCAATGACTGGCCCAAGCCATGTGCAGTTATACTGCCACCCTCCACCGGCGCACACGAGCCTGAGCTCGGCACATCAAGTCGCTCGGCCATTTGCAATCGAGTCGCCACCATTTTGCCGTATCCATGCTTGACGCGAAGCCCTCCACAACAACCAAGCCAAACCCATCAGCAGCCGCACCATCGTCCTCTATCGCTGTGGTGCTCCCAGTCGCTCACTCCACATCCCCTCCATGGCCGCCCTCTGCATCACCTTCACCATCTACGTCACCATCACCCTCCATACCCCCTCTACCTCTTGTGCAGTCACTACCGCATTCGCTAGGCCTGCGGTGAGAAAAGAATGAAATGATACGAGTGGATGACAGTGTCATAAAGGGCACATAAGTTAGACTAGGTGTAACATAGGGAAGAAAAAGGTTTTTGGTATCAACTAGGGAAGCCATATTTTTTTTTATGAAACCTTGTCAGAGGGTGGGGACTTCTGCAGTTGCATTGAGAAAAGAAGAGTTGATCCAGTTAATGAGGGAAGTTCGATCCCAAAACAATACAATTCTTGGTTAATTAAAAAAACAAATGAAAACCATATATAAACACAAAAAACAAAACGATGACTAGAGCTAGAGGATGGGTTCCAGACGAATACGTAGAGACCGAAAATCATGGAATATAGTTTGAGAAGGACACAAGAGCGAGGAGGCGCAAAACCACCGGAAGCAACACAAGTCCAGCAAAAAGAGGCATCCACCACCTTTGCAAGAGATCTCATCCACAACACGACTTGCAACCGTCTATGCATTGAAGAAAGAACCATGGAAAAATCAACAGAGGGAAAAAAATAGAAAAGTGACCGGAAGTTTCCAAACAAAAAAAAAATCACATGCAGTTTATATGAAGAAGGCCACTAGTGTGTGCCATGTACAACCGCGAGTGTTATGTATCGTCCTTACCGAGCGCTAAGTGCGAATCGCCCACATGGCGCTGGAGGTGGCTTGCTGGTTTTATTTTGGGAGGTTCGAAGAAGTTTTTCTATTTCAGGAACCATTTTTTCAACAAAAATATCATTTCATATTCTACATTTTCTTCTTATTATATTTAAAAAAACTCATTTACTTTTTAAATGTCTTTTCCTTTTACTGTTCTATCTTTTAATTTGTGAACTTTATTTAAATTCATGACATTTTTTCAAATCCATGAATATGCATTGGATTCAGAAACATTTTTCATTTTTGAGAAACCTTTTAAAATTCAGGAACTCGTCAACTTTTTATAATTTCACAAATATATTTTTAATTCATGAACTTTTTTATTATTGCAAACATTTTAAATTCATTTACAATTTGTTGAATTTGCAAACATTAAAAAATCGGGAAGTTTTTTCCAATTTCATACGTTTTTAATTACAAACATTTTTTCAATTTTAGAACATTTTTGAATTCCACAAATATGTTCTGAACTCATAAACTTTTTTCCAACATATTATTAACTCTCCTGTTTTTTAGGCAATATTTTAACTTTCCTTGCGGGGAGGACAAGGAGCAAATGATTACCTAATGGGCGGGGAGCATTGAAAATTCGTGAAGGTTTTCTAAGTTTGTAAATATTTTTAAATTCATTAGAATTTTCTAATTCAAGAATATTTTTTGAATCTGCGAAGATTTTTGAAACTTGGGAAAAAAATGCGTGAAGTTTTCCTGAATTCATGATTTTTTTAATCGCAAACCCTTATGAATTCACCAAATTTTTTGATTCGCCAAATTCCACAGACTTGTTTTCGAAGTTTTGAATTTTTTTCAAATCCATGAACATTTTTGAACTTCCTGGCGGGGAGGACGAGGAGCAATGGATTAGTTTTTTTTTTTTTGAGCCAAAGCAATGGATTAGCTAATGGGTGGTAGAAAAGGCCCACCATGCCATACCAGAGGGCTCATTTTTTTTCTTGTGGAGAAGAAACCGTTAACATTTGGCCCAGGAAATAAATATAAATAGGCAAGCCGGTGGCATCAGCAACTTGCAACCCTAGTGTCAAAAGAAAAAGACACTCCTGAAGCAGCAGATGGCGCCGCCAGGCGAGAGCGGCGGCCCCTGCAACGGCGGCGCGCGCCGGAAGAACCTGACGGCCGCCCTCAGGCTGTTCCTCGTGTGCATGGTCTCCGGCGGCATCCAGTACATCTCCGCTCTAGAAATGTCCCTCCTCTCGCCCTACTCCCAGGTGCGTTTGATACTATCATCTTTTCGAAACTAAACGGACAAAGTCAAATTTCATAATACTATAATCTGATGTTAGCACATACTCCCTCCGTCCCAAAAATTTTGTCTTAATGTTTGTCTAGATACGGATGTATCTAATACCAAAACGTGACTTGATACATCCATATTTAGACAAATCTAAGACAAGAATTTTGGGACGAAAGGAGTATATACTTATGCTGTTGATTTGCCTCTTTGGCTGTAGAATCTTGGGATTCCGCACAAGTATGCTTCCATGATTTGGATTGGCGGACCCATCGCTGGATTTCTGGTGAGTGTTTTCATGTGATCGATCTCATCTTATCTTGAATTTCCATCGTCTTATCATCTTATCGGAGAAGAACCAGGGACACTGAACTTGTGATTGCTCAAGCTTATCTAGCGCCTGTGCGTGAGCAAAATAATCTCCTTTAGATTTTTACCGTATCATAGTCTTAACTAATCTCAACTAGCACACCAACACCAAACAAAATGGCGCAACATTTCCCATATCAATAATTTCTTCCATTTTTCCTTCCCTGGGATGTGAACCCAGTTAATTATAAACGCATTTCATAAGAAAGACATGAGATCGTCGTCAATAGATCATAACACTGTGCTATTTTTTTTCCCTAGGTAAACCCCATCGTGGGCTACTACAGCGACCGATGAACCATGAGGATGGGACGCAGGAGGCCCTTCATCATCCTAGAATGCCTCATCATATGCATCTCTGTAAGCTCATCAAAACTCATGTTCTTATTTCCTTTGTACTGGCAATTTTTTGGTACCCAGAAAATCTGACTTGAACAGGGCATGCTCATCGGTTTCTCTGCGGACATCGGCCGATACCTCGGCGACACCAAAGAGAACTGCAGGTATGTACCAATACATTTTTGGTTGGTTTAATAGAGTGATCTTCCTACCATGCACGAGATCCACCGTAGAATGTGATCCGTGCATTCGGATTTTGTTGATATATACAATACGCTGAAACATTAAGATATGACACTCTGATGAACGAAAACAATGTGTGTCAGTGGCGGAGCTAGACGGATTCTGTTGGGGGGCCAATGACAAAATAAGAGTGTTTGGAGGGGTCAAAAGCTGAAAATGTTTTCATCTAAGTCCTCCTTTTTTTTCCTTCACAAGTTGGTTCAAAGCTTGGGGTGGGGGGGCCATTGCCCCCAGCACAACACATAGCTCCGCCGTTGATGTTGTGCATTGTTCTTCTTCAGCATCTACACTGGCCCTCGTTGGGCTGCCACGGCGGTGTACGTCGTCGGCATCTTGTTGCTGGACTGCGTCATCCATACCGCACAGGCGTCGGTTCGAGCAATGATGTCCAACCTATCCGGTGAGCTCCATCCATCCTTTCATCATCAATTGTGTCGCAGCACTTGTTTCCTGCTGAAATAACTAATCGACGTATCCATTGTGTTGCACCCACTGCAGCTGCGAGTCATGGCCCCAGTGTGGGCCAGGCGATCTTCTCCGTGTGGATGGCCATCGGCAGCATCCTCGGCCACGCGGTTGTTGCCTACGGAACATGGCACCGGTACATTCTAGCCTTCTTCTTTAGATCTGAAGACCATGTCCTTCTTTTGGTCCTTACTGATGTGAATCCGGCCGTCGTATGTATGTAAGGTGGTTCCCCTCTCTCAAAACTAGCGCGTGCTGCGACGCTTGCGCAGATCTTAAGGGTGCTTTCTTGACTGCTGTGGTGAGTCCGTCCGTAAAGTCACCGTCAGCCCAGTAATTTTGCATGCATCCATTTCATGACCCGATATTGACAAATTTGTGATCATATACATTTGTACATGATCGATCAGGTGATCATCGTCATCAGCACAGTAGTGACCATGCTCCTCGCTGATGAGCAGTCCCTCGATAATGACGGCGTTGGCGGTGCCGCCTCCACTCAAACTTGCGGGGGCCTCAATGCATTCATCGACCTCTTCGCGAGCTTGAAGAACATGAGTCCCGCCATGTTCAGAGTGCTCGCTTTAACAGCCTTCACATGGGTACGTCCAGACTCCACAGACCAGAGCTATTACCTATATTATATATTAGGCGAGTGTAAAGCATGCTCACGCCGAAGTTAGAGGGTGTTTGTTTTCAGGGACTTATTGGCTTAGGGACTTAAAAAAGTCTCTATAAGTCCCATCTAAACCAAACAGGAGGGACTTATAGGAACTTAAAGTGGGCATTTGGGACTTATGAAATAAGACTCTCAAGGAGGGACTTATAAAGACTTATAGTTGTAATATGGTCTTATAGGGACTTATAAGTCCCAGGAACCAAACATGTAGGAACTTTTTAGGGACTTGGGACTTATAAGTTGGGACTAAAAAAAATCCTAAAACTTATGAACCAAACAAGGCCTTACTAGGTGTTCTAACATGGACCCTTCTTGTGAACTGGCATTTGGTTGCAGCTCTCCTGGTTCCCGTTCCTGCAGTACAACACGGACTGGATGGGCCGCGAGATCTACCACGGCAACCCGAACGGGGTGGCTGACGACAAATACAATGCCGGTGTCCGCGAAGGAGCCATCGGGCTCCTCCTCTGCTCGGCCTCGCTCGGGGCCACCTCCTTCCTCATCCCCAAGCTATGCCGCAAGCTGACGTCCAAGGTCATCTGGTCCATCAGTCTCTTCTCAGTGTTCCTCATCATGGCAGGGATGGTTGCCGTCGGCGTCGTCTCGACAAATGGGTACAACCCGTCTCTGAGCACCAGCCTCACCGTCGCCGGCCCCGACAACAGTCTCAACGCCCTCGCGCTCACCATGTTTGCGCTCATCGGGATCCCACAGGCTGTGTTGAATAGTGTTCCATGGGCCGTCGCCGCTGAGCTCGCGGCGGGAGAGGGTGGTGGCCAAGGTTTGGGCTTTCTTTGTGATTTGTAAACATCTTTGCGTTCTCACTGCCCCTCTAAATTGCTCCCAAGAAATAATTAACCCGACTTTATTGTTTAATTTTGACCAGGAGTCACGGTTGGTGCGATCACCATTGTCATATCCCTATCGCAAGTGAGTATTCCTGCTAGCTGTTTTTGCAGATCAATCTGTCTTGGAACAGAAATAACTTTCTTGCCATTGCTGCTCTTTACCAGCTGCTAGTTGGCCTCACTGCCGGTCCGATAGACGGGGCCTTCAACAAGGGCAACGCGCCGGCCTTTGGCTTCGGTGGTGTCGTCGCCCTCATATGCGCTGTCCTGGTGGTGCTTGCGCTTCCAGATACCAAGGACGGCAGGGGACTCAAAAGACTGTTATTGAGCAGGGAAGATTGGTCAAACTGAATATGAAGGATGCATGTTTGTAATGACCAAATTAATGGATTGGAGAAATCTTTGTAAGATAACTGTGATGCAGAAACTTTTTATCTAGGGAGGTTTATGCAGTGCCTTTGATTCAGCCCTTTGGTGTTACGATGGTGGAGTTTCGATGCTCCAATATGCTGATGACGCTATTATTTTCATGAAACACAATTTAGAAAAAGCTCTACAAGATGAAACTAATCTTTATGCATCTTTTAAGCAACTTTCCGGTATAAAGATAAATTTTCGTAAGAGTGAACTCTTTTGTTTTGGCAAAGCTAAGGCTGTGGATGATGAGTACATTCAGCTGTTCGGGGGTGTGAATTCGGGTCATTACCTTTCAAATATCTAGGAATTGCTATATACTTTTGTAAATTAAAAAAATGATGAATAAAACTTGCTGGGGATCGTTTGAGAAAAAGCTAAGTAGCTGGATATGGAAATTGTTATCTTACAGGGATCAACTTATTCTTATAAAGTCAGTATTAACTAGCCTACCTATGTTCATGTTATCTTTTTTCGATATATCAAAAGGGGCCAGAAAGAGATAAGACTTCGATATGTCACATTTTTTTATTGGCAAAGTGACGGCCACAAAAGGAAGTATACACTAACTAAGCAGAACATAATTTGTCATTCTAAAGATCAAGGGGGGCTTGGAGTTGAATTTTTTTCCTTTTTGCGAGAAACTTCCGAGAAACTTCCAATCTATTCATCAACTGTCAAGGTAGTATAAAGAACGTCAGAATTAAGAATTACATCCAGGTCCGTAGACCATCTAGCGACGACTACAAGCACTGGAGCGAGCCGAAGGCGCGCCGCCGTCATCGCCCCTCCCTCATCGGAGCAGAGCAAACATTGTTGTAATAGACAGTCGAAAAGTCGTCGTGCTAAGGCCTCATAGGACCAACGCACCAGAACAACAACCGCCGCCGATGAAGAGACGTCTAGATCGGAAGGATACATCCTGTAGACACATCCAGTAACGAAGACCGGATCCAAACGGACCCACCGAAGATGAACGCTGACCGGATCCCACGAGATCCACCAGAGACACACCTTCACACACCCTCCGACAACGCTAGAAACATCACCGGGATGGGGGTTAGGCGGGGAGGACTTATTCCATCTTCAAGAAGTCGCCTCCGCCTGGTCTTCCTGAGCATGGCACAAACCCTAACAATACTCCAAAAAAATATTCAAAAACGGAGCCCTCCCGTCGGCAAGGGTCGGGATCCAATGCGTCTCCATGATCCAAGGACCATAGGAGACGAGGCGGAGGCCGGTCGAGAGGCAGGGAAACCCTAACTCGGAGGTCGCAGGAGGCAAGGGCTTGGAGTTGAATTTTTAGACTTAAAGAGTAAATTTCTACTCAGAAAATGGGTGTGACGATTATGTAGTAGTCATAACACAAGGCAACACATAAATAAAGCATCTAGCTCATCAATCATACATAGGCATGCACTCCATATATATTTATACGTGCTTACAAATAAGAGTTTGCACTACATCTTTTAATCTACCAAGCATCGAGACAACACCATCGGAATTCATTTTGTCCTATTTTAACCTCGCTGCCGTAGGAAACCCACGGGCCTACAAATATATACTGCATAGATACCATAAATTTTGTTGGTTCGTATCCAACTTCATCACACGTCCAATTGTTAAGCAATGCGGATATACTGCATATCACCATTGAGACATGAACTCTTTGTATCTCAGGCCTTGTACTTAGAGCATCTCCAACACTCCCGGAATAGGGTAGCTGCCCCAAAATCTGATTTTTAGGACTTTTACAAAAAAACATTGTTCCGGCAGATTGCCAATCCCTATATTGGTGATGCAATTTTTTGGGGCACCCCCTAATTAAAAAATTAGTGCAAGTGATATATATTTGGGGCACCCCCTAATTAAAAATTTGGTGCAAGTGATATATATTTGGGGCACCCCCTAATTAAAAAATGCAAGTGATATATATCTGGGGCACCAAGGTGGCTGCGCCCTATCCTGCACCCAAAACCAAAAAATGTTGTGGCGGGAAGGCAAATGCCACATTGAAACTTCCCCGCCACCATTCGACCATCTCTATTGCATCGTTCAACCTGATAGCGTTAATCAGCCTGGATATATTATATGTGTTTATATTATTTTTCTATAGTTAATCAAAATTTCTAATTTTTCATTTTTTTAACTGGACTCACATTTGTAACTAAAAGCAGACAGAGTATCAACATACATTGTAGACAACTGATGGTCGGTGGGTGGGTGTGGGGGAAGAGAGTGGAGCGGGCCTTGGTCAACTGCTCCATAAATCATAAAATGTTCATAGATTTTAAAAAAATGTTTGCAAATTGTAAAAAAATTGTGAATTTGGACAAAAAAAATACTGAATTAAAAAATGATCATGATTTTTTTAAAATAAAAAAATATTAATGATCATGAATTATAAAAAAGTTCATCGATTCCTCAAGGGTTTTCAGATTCAAAATCTTCATGCATTTCAAAAAATGTTCATCAATTCAAGAAATGTTTGCCGAGTTAGAAAAATGTTTATAAATTAAAAAAATGTTCGCTAAACAAAAAACTGTTCACCGATTCAAATAAAAATGTTCACAAGCTTCAGAAAAATGTTCATTTTTTTTATGAAAATCGCAAAACTAAAATAGATTCGCGAATTTAAAGTTTTTCAAGGTTTCATAAACAGTACGGAAATTCAAAAAATATTCACTATTTTTTTTAAAAAAATCCATGATATCAAAAAAAGTTTGCAAATTTGAAAAAGATGTTGCCAAAAAAGTAAAATAAAAAAAAGGAAAACGATAAACTAAAATTAAAAAGAAAGTAAAAAAACCTGAAAAAAGAAAGGGAAAAAACCAAAATGGAATAAATAAATAAAATAAAGCAGAAACTAAAAATAAATATGAAAGAATAAAAATCAGAATAAAAACAAAGGACCCTGTTCAGGGAAGGTTCTAGAAACCAGACTGGGCCGGCCCGTACTTGGACATGCGCGCCGAACAGGAGGAGGAACTGCCGGGAAAAGCCCAAACACATGGACACGGAGCGAGAGAGATGAACCAGGCAGGAGGCATCATCGTGTCCCAGATCGAGGCATTCCTCCACAGCATCTGCGCAAACCGCCGCCGCCAACCCTTTTACCCTACCCGATTCGGCTGGGCTCTGGGCGAGATCACCGTCGAGGTTTGTTCGTGGCTCATAATTCATCCACTCCCGCCTACCATTCTACTCCTGGAGCAACAATTTGCACCGAATGTAGCCGCTGTCGGCGGGATTGTATTTGATTCAAGTGGCAAGAACTCACCCCCAACTTCCACCGATCGATCCTTGCGCAGGCAGGTCCACCGATCCATCCATCCCCCCTTCGCCTTCCCTTCTTCCCCTGCAATCTGCAATGCAATGCAAACTTCCAAGGAATTTGAATTTCTTCCTACTGGGTAGCAAACTCGGAGCAACCATCTGAAGCAGGCAAGCTGTTCGACGAAATGCCCCCGAGGAAGAAACCCAAAGCCGAGGCCGTCTCCCTCGACCGCCTCAGCGCCCTCCCGGACGACCTCCTCCACAAGGTCATGTCGTTCCTCAGGGCGTGGGAGGTGGCGCGCACCTGCGTGCTCTCGCGCAGCGGCGCGGCCTCTGGGCCTCCGCGCCCTGCGTCGACCTCCGGGTCTGCTGCAAGGCCCGGCACCGGCGCCTCCCCACGCGTCTCGCCAGCTTCGCCAACCACTTCTTGCTCCTGCGGGAGGCGTCCGCGCCGCTGGACGCCCTCCGGGTCCTGTCCAGCCCCCCACGCCAGGACGCTCCACACATGCCCTACAGTCCCCGGTACGACGACGACGGGGAGGACTACTCCTCCGAGGACGTCGAAATGTGGATCCGCGCTGCCATAAACCGCAGGGCCCGGTTCATCCAGCTCAGCCACCACCCAAGGGACGACGACCTCTCCGACCTCGACAACGTGCCCCTCGTCTCCTGCCACCTCAAACACCTGCATCTGTCGGGCACAATGCTGTACGACAAGACGCTGAGGCAGCTCTCCTCTCAGTGCCCTTCTCTGCAAGTCCTGGAGCTCAAAGACTGCTCCCTGGATGGCCCCCACATATCATCTGCCTCGCTTATCACTTTCACCATGGTCGAGTGCAGGATCATCAGGGACCTCACCGTTGCTGCTCCCAACCTCATATCGCTGCGCTGTGTCAATCCATACCACCACGCCCCCTCGTTCCAAGACATGGCTTCCCTGGCCACAGCCACAATCATGCTTAATGACTCTTTCTTGCATGATGAGTTTGAAGAGAGGTATGCAGAGCCCGATCCAGAGGTGTTTGAGTGTGACAGTGACTCAAATGATGACAGCGACGCTGATAGCGACTTGAGTACAAGTGATGAGTTCTATGGTGACAAAGTTTTAGGTGGCCAAAATGTTATCCGCAGCCTGTCGAATGCTACAAGTTTGGAGCTGATAGCTGATGCCGAAGAGGTATATATACGAATCTGTTGCTGATATCTCTATTTCAGCAATGTTATATTTGTTCAACTAATATAGATTTTTCAGTTATTTTCTTTGCAGAAAAAATATTTACTTAACGAACCCCCCACTTTTTTTTACTGGACATCCAATGTGCTATGTGCACATTTTGTGTATTTTTTGCACTCTAATACTCACAATCACAACAAGTGACCTGATGAGTTATGGGAAATAATTTCTACCTTTATTGCAATAAAACTGTAAGCAAAGCACATAGAATTTGAGTAGTTTGCCGGGAGCATTTTTTTAATCCCTTTTCTTTTGCAATGTTGTATCCTTGTTAGCATGTCTACAGTCTAACGGCAACATCCTCTTACACAACTTAATCAGAAACAAACATGCACTTACAAATGTCTAATTGCATGTAGGTTCACTCTGTTATTATTCTTTTGTTTGGACCGAACTGAACAAATTCACTTGTGTTCCGTATGAAGGTGATTCTGAATAGGGAATTGGAGATGTGCCCAGTTTTTAGCAACCTGAAGGTGTTATCCCTTGGTGAATGGTGTATGGCTGCTGACTTGCATCCATTAGTTTTGTTCCTGCAGCATGCTCCAAATCTCGAGAGGCTTTTTCTTAAACTCAAAACGGTATAAACATTCTTATACTGCTTATATTTTGAGCTGTGATAAATTAGTTTGGACATTTCATGATATTCACTTTGTTCTGCGACAAGGAACATGAGGAAATAGATGACGATATCAAACCCGAGGGTACATCATTTGCTTGCAAAAACCTTACAATGGTCAATATAAAATGTCCCATGGATGATGAAAGAGTTCCTGTGTTAGAACAGTTCTTCGTGGCTAATGGCATAGCGATGGAAAAGATATCTGTCTATCACCGACCGACTCACCAACCTCGTGAGTCATGTATTCTTACCATATCTCACTAAAGTCTTACATATTACTACTTAGGCTAAATGATACTAAAGCCACAAAATGTCATTATATTTGCAATGTGAGTCTTTACATTCTTACTATTTTGGTTAAATGATAAGGCTACTGTTTAAACTTGGTGTTTGTTTTTCGAGCTTGATTTGAATGTAAACTTATTTGCCCCCTCACATTTCAACCAGGCCTTTCCTTGGCCATAAGACGCTGATGGGCTGCCGTGTAGGAGCTGCAGACTTGGCGGTAAGATCTTACATCTGGTTACATATCTTTTCATCTACTGTAAGGCTTACAAGTCTTATATCTGAATAATGGAAATCGTCACTTTGTACTCAACATAGATCTGAGGGACAAGAAACTACCTACATTTCAAAATATTTGGCAGTTTTTTTGTGCATGTCCTAAAGTTACACTTCACTTTTTTACTAACACATCTATAAATATTATGGAAATTTAGTTTTATAATAATGTTTGTAATAAAAAAATCTAACATTACCACCTAAATACACCCAAACTGAAAAACAAGAAGGAAATAATTGATAAAATATAACTGAATTTGACTGTTCAAGGTGAAAAATGCCAGGTATTTTGAAACGGGAAAGTAAGATCTACAATTTATTGTGTACCTTGAAATTTGGAACAATGGAAGGCTCTCTTAATGTCAAAATGTTGTCCGTGCAGATGATTCTCTCATGCGGCACAGATCATGGCACAGAGCTTCTGATATGCTTCATTTGAGTAGCTCTGAAGTTGGAACTATGTGTGCCTCTATGAAACCCTTAAAAGTCGAGACTGTTTTTCTCTAGCGTTGTGAGTTAGCATTATTATATATTGATCAAAGTTGGTTTCGTCCTTCGACAAGTACTTATGAAATGATGTTACCATGGTATTGTGGAATGTTCATACTAACCATGACATTATTGTGGAATGTTCACGCTAAGAGTAGCCAATTTATGCTTTCTCGTATATATGGTCGAGCGGAGAATATTACAGGCGGTTTCGATATTTGATACTCTTGTACGGAATTTTGTATCCACACATGTTCTCAGACGAATTATTAGTATTATCCTAGTTATTATAGAACTTTCGAGGTTAATTTGCTTAGTCCAAGCTATTTTTAAGTACCCCATACTTGAGCTTCTCCCACTACACATTATAATCCTCCCGGAGTATGTGATTCCTAACAATTTATTAGGCTGCAGAGAAAAGGAATGGCATGTTTGGTCCATGAACACGCAAATGTACAGGACCCGTATTTGCGGGAGAATAATTCAAACCTTGCGGTGCAATTAAGAACCTAGCGTTAGTATCTGGTTAAACTCTTTTTTGCATGAAATGTTTGAAAAACATGGAAATGTAAACAGAAAAGCACATTTTGCAAAATGACGCACTCGGAGAACATCAGGTGGGTGGTTTTGAAACAGGTACGAGAGTTGAGTAAACTTGTCTCGAACTATAAGATGAACACCATATTTAAGCATGTGAATGCATGACTAATAATTATAATACAATATTATGTTACACCCTTTCAAAAAACATGTGTTACACACAAGCATGCGTCGGACACGGCCATCGTACATCCCGGTCACCGAGACACTCTATTATAATCATATGCATCATGTGTAGTTGGTAACTCTTAATCATATCCAGTTTATGCAACCAAACACGCTCTAGGAGGAGGGACGGACCAGACGTCGAAAATCAGCCGAGGAAACGGGGTTGCCAACAAAAATCGAAATGGAAAAGAGAGAGGAGAGATTTTTCATCATTTCGACGGAATTATTCTATATTTTCCACTATCGGTTGCCTAGAAAAGAAACACCAAGTGGAAAAGGCCTCCGTTCCATAAGACCCATCGGCAGAGAGCGAGCCATTCGAACCACCCCGACCCCGACCCGTCTCCTCCCCATCGCCCCCTCGTCCGCCCGCCGCCGCCGCCCGCCATGTGGAAGCGCGCCGCCGCACTCCTCCTCGCCCGCCGCTCGGCCCTCGCCGCGCGCCGCGCTCCGGCGATCTCGGGATCCGCCGCGGGCGCCCTCCGCCGCGCGCCCGCCTTCTTCTCCACCCTCGGTAAGCAGTCGCCCCTCGCCGCCGTCCCCCGTCCCCGTCCCCGTCCGTCTCTCGGTCCCGATTTGACAGCGGCGGTCCGCGCGTTTTCCGCAGATGCGGGGCAGGCGAGGATGCGGGTGGAGGACGTGATGCCGATCGCCACGGGGCACGAGCGCGAGGAGATCGAGGCCGAGCTCCAGGTCCGCCCGCCCGCCCGCCCGCCTCCCTCCTCCGTCGTGGCCGCCTTAGGCCTCGTCTCTTCTTCTTCTCACGGTTTCATTTTCCTTGCCGGTTCGTTCTTGACCCTCGTTGGATTTCGTCTGCAGGGAAAGAAGCGGTTTGACATGGACGCCCCCGTCGGCCCATTCGGCACCAAGGTCAGCGCTTTCCCAATTTTTGGTGCCATCTGCAATGGTCATTTGATCCGTGCGCGATTGGATTGTCTAATAGGTTGTTTGTCTGCACTGAAATGGTGATGTGTGGTCCTTAGGCTTGCCGTTATTGCCTTGATCTACTAGTAATAGTCAGAGAGTGGTTTGCTGAACATAAGTTAGGTATTGGTGAGACCAATGGCATTGCTCTAGTTGTAAGGCAGCACGATACGTTATTCTGATAGATTCAGTCCAGCGTACACAATCATGTTTGTCTTCATAACTTTTGGAAGTCGTGTTGGTAAAAAATGAGGCTGTATGTTGCAAGCAAATTTGTCTTCTTCTGGGTTGTGATAATAGTCATTGCAAAAATGAGGCTGATTTTAACATTCTTACGACATAGTCATTGCTTGAACATTTTGTGCACTTGTCATCTTCTGGGTTGTGATAATATCAGACCTTGGCAATTAGCATCTTCTGGGTTGTGATAATATGTATCAGCTGTCTTTGGATTTTAGCATGTTAAAAGACAATTCAGGGGTTGTTGCAAGGGTTAACTTTCTGAATTTCCAACCACTTGTTCTGACTCGGACCCACCTCTTGAACTTATACTTACTTGCAGGCATCTAGAATTTGCTTTTTCATTGCTCTGTTTTCTATTCCTTTTAGCTTATTAATCTGTTTTTTCCCCTTGGTTTGTAATATCATGTGAACACTGAACACTTTGTTTCATGGAAGATATATTTTGTTTGAAAAATCCTGCTTGTTTTATTCTGTGAGTCTGTTCCTTATCAATGTGATCTTAGCTGCTGTGGAGCATTTTAGTTGAACGGATGGTGTTGGATCTGTTTGTTATGATTTGTGAATTGACATGCTCAATGGTTGTAACTCTTATTTTGAAGTTGAATTTACGTTTCTTATCTTCCAGCCTAATGCATCTCTAGTAAAGTATATTGTCCTCATGTATCAAGAACAGACTATTCTCAGTTAGAATGGTGAATTGCGTAGCTGTCCCTGTGTATTCTTGTTTGCTGCAATGACCCCTTTCTGTTTTACCTCACTGATTTGCCCGGCCTATTTTCTCATAACTTATCCATTTGACTTGCAACAGCTGTTATGTAATATGGTTGTGAGTTCACAAATAGGCATGGCATTCTGTTTTGTTCTTTTGACAAATCACTTTGCAGAGTGTTTTGTTGGCTCAACTGTACCTTGTGTATCATTGTGCACTTTAGTTGTTTTTTCTACTCGTATGGTCTAACTGAATGAATATGTGTCCACATCCTCATTCATAGGAAGAGCCAGCTATCATTCAGTCACACTTTGACAAGAGGATTGTTGGTTGCCCTGGTGGTGAAGGAGGTATATTAACTTGAATCCATAATTCTGTCTCCACTAACAGAGGCTGCGAAACTTCAGTCTTCTCCTGCATCTTATCTAGAAATGATTATCAACCCATCATGAATCTAATTAACTCAAATTCCAAATTCCACTATTTTGCTCCTTTTCAGAGGATGAGCATGATGTTGTGTGGTTTTGGTTGAAGAAAGGCGAGCCGCATGAATGCCCAGTCTGCACTCAGTATTTCAAGGTATGTTGCTGTCTTCTGTTGACATAATTTGCTTTTCCTTGTGTGAACTTTTTTTGAACAAGATACTAAATCATGTGTTGCCTCCATGTTTTCTGAGCATTGAAATTCCAACTTTATTTCCGCAGCTTGAGGTTATTGGGAACGGAGGAAACCCCGACGGACATGATGACGACGACGACCACCACCACCATTAAGATCGAAGAGGGCATGTCTACTGATGAAACAGTGGACCGGTGCCAATTATTTTTGTTGCTGAGATGCTTTGAAGCTGTGAAAAACACCAGCTTTTCTGCGTGCCCATAGAGTTTAATACCCATGCCAACCAGTTTGCTGTTCTCAGTTGTCATGACTGGGAAATCGGAGCAGCAAAGGGCCCTGGAAACATAGTTTTTCTTTTCTTTTTGGAGAATTGCCGCACACGAATAATGTGATTCATTAAACAAACAGTGACGTCTCTTTCGTTTTCGACTTGCCTTTCATCCAGTCAATAAGGTTTTAATTGCATCTTTGCGTGGATGGCTCCGTGTTCAGTGGCCACATCAACTGTTTTGCTGGTGGGTAATTTGTTATGGGAGCATCGTTTTCGCTTTGACGATCTTGATCCGTTGTTTGTCGTCGAGTTTTGATGACGGTAAATAGACCTTGAGGAAACTGTCAATCAAGCTCTAGTTTCTTTGTAGTAACATTTAGTTGTTTGCTGAAACATTCAAACCTTGGATTTGTCTAAAGTGCAGGCTTCACCAACCACACTATCCACTGATGTCACTGAAAGGCGTTGAATCCCTCTTTGCTCATCTACTTAATCAACTTAACAATTGAAAGTGCGAATGAAATTCTCGATGAAATTCCCCGTGGCGCGATGCCATTTGTGTCGCTTGTCGCGCCAAATCGGTTCTTGGTTTGAACATTTCCTCGCCTGTTGCCTATCCTATTTGAAATTTACGACTCAAGGGAGACCAGAGGAAAGCTCAAAAATTTCAAGTTGAGAATGTCGTTGTCATCTTTTATGATTTGCAAGGATCAACATTCAGCAAGTCAAAACTGGGAGTAGGACGAGGTAAAGAGCTCAGAAGATGGTCTGGTACCACGGATGGGGAGCAGAAAGGCAAAGGTCCTCGCCGTCGCGGTGGCCAGCACGGTGCTCGTCGCCGCCGAGGTGGCCCTCTACCTCTGCCTGCGTCTGTCGAGGCCCTTCTACCTCTCCACGGCCGCCGTCCTGGCGGCGACGGTCCTGACGCTGCTGGTCATGCTCCACTGCACGGCGGGGCGGGCGGACCGCATGGCAGCGCGGCGGGCGCTGGACGACGGCGAGGAGCTGCGGGCCGAGTACAGCTACTTCCGCAAGGTGGCCGGGCTGCCGCGCAAGTTCTCGCTGCACGCGCTGGCGGCGGCCACGGACGACTTCCGGTGCGTGGCCGGGCGGGGCGCCTCGGGCACCGTCTTCCGCGGCGTCCTCGACGACGGCACCCCCGTCGCCGTCAAGCGGATCGCCGACGACGGCCGCGCCGCCGCCGGACGCGCCGACAAGGAGTTCCGGGCGGAGGTGGCCGCCATCGCCGGCGCGCAGCACGTCAACCTGGCCCGCCTCCTCGGCTTCTGCCTCGGCTCCCCGCGCTTCCTCGTCTACGAGTACATGGACCACGGCTCCCTCGACCGCTGGATCTTCCCCGCCCCCACCCCCGCCGATGACGCCGCCGCCGCCGCCCGCCCGCGCGGCTGCCTGCCGTGGCCGCGCCGCTACCAGGTCGCCGTCGACGTCGCCAAGGCGCTCGCCTACCTGCACCACGACTGCCGCTCCAAGGTGCTGCACCTGGACGTGAAGCCGGAGAACATCCTCCTCGACGACGGCTTCCGGGGCGTCCTCTCCGACTTCGGCCTCTCCAAGCTGGCCGGCAAGGACCAGAGCCGGGTGGTCACGGCGGTGCGCGGCACCGCGGGCTACCTCGCGCCCGAGTGGCTCCTCGGCGCCGGCGTCACGGAGAAGTCCGACGTCTACAGCTACGGCATGGTGCTGCTGGAGCTGGTCGCCGGCCGCCGCTGCGTGCGGCCGGAGGAGGACGGCGGGTGGTCGTACCTGCCCAAGATCGCCGCCGAGATGACGCGGGCGGGGCGCGTGATGGAGGTCGTGGACCGGAGGCTCTCCTCCGGCGTCGGGGACGCGGAGCAGGCGGCGGTGCGGCGCGCGGTGCACGTGGCGCTGTGGTGCGCGCAGGAGAAGGCCGGGGCGCGGCCGAGCATGGCGCGCGTGCTGGAGATGCTGGAGGGGAGGGTCGCCGGGGAGGTGGAGGCGCCGCCGCCGTCCGACACAATCATGGAGGACCTTCTGGCGCTCGGCCACGCCCGCGCTCGGGGCGGCGGGCCGTTCCGGCTGCCGTCGGCGGGCCCGGCCGGGAGGGCCGCCTCGTCGGCGTCGGTGCTGAGCAAGTACGACTCGTTCGCCATGTCCTACCTGTCAGGGAGATAGCGCTCCTCGTCTGCACAGTCGAGTCAGCTCTTCGCCTTAACTGTATTTGTAGGTGACTTGTGCTGACGTGGCATGGGGGTTAGACTGTGATTAGTCAATCAGCTCGCCACGGAGGCGGTCCACGTGTCAAAGAATAAAATTTGTCGAGTGGCCACGTGGCATGCTGCTTGTACCGAAGCGGTGACTATTCAACCTCGGGAGCCGGGAGGATGAAGCTAGAGGGCGAGGAACAAAATTAGGGTTTATTAGGGTAGGCGATGAGGAGGCGGCCGGCGGCGAGGAGAGGGTAGCCGGTGGCACAATTCCGGTTAGCATGCCGGTTTGATTGTGTTGTGGAGGTTGGACAAAAGGTAATTTATAATTTATTATAAAATCATTCCTAATTGTTTGTCGAAATTTCGGTCTTGACCCTAACATATTCGTTTCAAATTCTACCCCCTCTGTCTCCTAATTGTATGTGGGACGGATGGTGTTGTGTGCGGTAGTGTCCATGATTCGAGGCCATAGATTCCTATCATCAATTGTCGGCGATGAGGCTAGAGTTTGCAGGGTGTGCCGATGTGGCAGTGGCGATGGCTTACCTTTGCAATTGGATTCTCATGCCTCATCTTTGTCATGTCGGTGCATTCTCCAGTATCGAGGTGAGGCATGTGAAAATTAAGATCTAACTCTTGAATACGTGGCTTTTCCGACTATAACAACTTCTCCAGGACGATGGTTTGGCAGGACCATAGCCTTGATGACTTCTCGTCCACCATCAACAACACCTTATCAACGCTTATCTCTAAATCGAGCAACACCTTATCAACGCTTTCAAGAGAAATAAGATTGTAGGCCCTCGGGGGTTTCAATGTAATTTCTTTATTTTTCCAGAGTTGTTTGTCCTACTTGTTTGGTTAATACTCCCTCCATTCCTAAATATAAGTCTTTTTAGAAATTTCACTACAAACTACATACGGTTGTATATAGACATATTTTAGAGTGTAGGTTGATTCATTTTACTCCGTATGTATGAAATCTCTAAAAAGATTTATATTTACGAACAGAGGGAGTAGATCCGAATATATATATATATATATATATATATATATATATATATATATATATATATATTTTAAGATTTTTTTTTTCAAATAATAGTTGGTACGGCCCAGTTAGATCGATGATCGATCCGTTGCTGGGAACTGAATTTTCCCTTCACACTGAACTGGATTCTCATACTGAATTTTCCCTTAGTACTAACACTGGACTCGCATACTGAATATTGGAAGTAAGGGAACTGAATTTTGTGTCCCTTCACACTCACACTGCAGACTCCAACATCTACTTAGATACCTATAATACAGTAGAACTACCTGTACATTTCTGCTGGACAGTGGATAAATCTTGGACGCTCTAAGCCTCTTAACGCACACCGGCACACACTTCCTCCTGTCACTACCACTCCCAAGGAAGGTTCAAATCAAACCATCATCTGAGAGACTCCATGCCCATTCCGGACATGTACGGCACCGTCGAGGGGGCTCCCGAGGACGATGACGCGAGATCCAAAGGCATCGGAGCTGCCGCAGGTGGCATGTGCACGACCATATTTTCCGTCACGGCACGGTCCAGCACCAGCTCTTCCCTCCAGGTGCTTCGCAGAGCCTTCAGCCTGTCGGCCACCTCGGTCATGGATGGCCTCTCTTCACCCATGGGACCCAAGCACATCCTCCCCAGCGCGGCCACTTCCCCCAGCAGCGTCGCCGTCCCTGCGCGCACGATGCTCGGGTCCAGGATGTCCTCTAGGCTGTCCTCCTTCATCGCGAGCAGGAAGGACCGCACGAGGCTCTTGCCTTCATTGGGCCCATCGTTATAGATCGCCGTCTTCCCTGTGATCAGCTCCAGCAGCACGACCCCGAAACTGTAGACATCACTCTTCTCCGTGAGCTGTCGCTCTTGCAGGTACTCGGGGTCCAGGTAACCCAGGGTGCCCTGCACCATCGTCATGAACTGGGCCGCGTCCTTGGGGAGCATCCTTGACGCCCCAAAGTCAGTCACCTTCGCCATGTAGTTGTCGTCCAAGAGAATGTTCATAGACTTGACATCCCCGTGCACTATAGGGTGGTTCATGGACAGATGCAAATATGCCAGTGCTTCGGCGGATTCTTGAGCGACCCTGAGACGGGTGTCCAGCGAGGGCGGTGGACTCCCGTAGCTACGATGGATGAACTCAAATAGAGTGCCATTTGGGATGAATTCATAGACCAGTATGGGGACTTCCACCTCTAAGCAGCACCCTAGAAGCCTGACCACATTCCGGTGGTTGGTCTGTGAAAGTATAATAATCTCCTGCACAAATTCATCAGTTTCGGCCACGTTCATTATCTTTGAGCGTTTGACGGCCACTACCCTGTCATCCTTCAGAATGCCCTTGTAGACAGTGCCATGACCACCCCTGCCCAGTTCTTTGCTCTTGTCAAAATTGTTTGTAGCCTTCTTCAGATCTTCTTGTGTAAATATCTTCAATGTGTCGACTTCTTTTGACATAATTTGGCGATATAATATCTGACCACCATTCTGATCAAAGAATTTGTCCTTCTCTTTGGCAAGCTTCCTTTTCTGATACTCAGCCCGTAGAGCAAAGATACAAACCATGAGGAAGACAACACAGAAGAATATGCCTGAAAATCATGATAGTTAATTACCATCAGTTCAACTAGCAGCACTGTCCACGTTTGCCTAAAAACCAGTGCAACATGCATACAAAGTGTACTTGGAGTTGTATAATCGGTGCAGAATATTTTGATTACTAACAAGTAACAACCTCATTACCTAAAACAACCTTCAGCGCTTTCTTTGGGTCAGCTGGAACGCAGGGTATGCTATTGGGATCATCGCTCCTGAATCCTGATGGGCAGAGACAGACGTAGTTTCCGTCGGTATTTCTGCAATTACCTTTGCAAGGGTAGAAGGACTGGTTTGGAGGTTCGCACTCATTGATATCTGTCATTTCAAGGAAGTGAGGAGAATGCCAACATGGATCAACTGATAGAAAGAGAGTAGGTTGAGTCTGCAAGATGCATATACGTACCTTGGCACCCTCCTTGTAGGTAGGGATTGCCCTCATAACCTTGAGAGCAGTTGCAGCGGTAACCAGGGCCATTGGAGACATCGATGCATTCACTGTTCATGGCTTGGCATGCATACTGTGATCCCATCTTGGTGGCTTCCGAACAACTTTTATTACCAACAACCCAATCTAGTACCAAAGGGACCCCATCTGTATATTTAGTTGCGAAATTTGTAGACATGATATATGAATGATTGAACTTGAACCAGTCCTCCTCAGCAACGAATGTGTAGCTGCACGGGCGGAAAGGCTGGGTGCTAGAGTCGTATATTGTCAATGGTCTAGATCCGGTGCGGAAGGAGCTGATGTTTCCTGGAAAGGGGATTTGGCAGCAACCCATGCCACCGCACTCTGTGCTACCATTCATGCTACTTGCGTCAGTGCAGAATGAAAAGCATGAGTTAACAATGGGGAACGAAATCTGGTTCTCGCCCTTGGTCATTCCTCCGATAAATCCAAGTGTAGCACAACCGATCGATATCAACTTGTTCTTGGTGTTGGAAAGCTTATGAAAAGGATCAAGTCTTAACCCATCCGAACCGTTGCTATTGGTGCCGTCTGTGTAGTTGCATTCCCATGCTATACGTGGGTTCAGAACACGAATCTCACCCATGGTAAGATTGATGTCCAGTATCCTAACTCTGGTTGAAGCTAGATATGGCCCACTGGCATTGCATGTGACACTAAAGGGTCCTTGGAAGCAGCCTTTCTCGGTGCCGAACGGGTACGGGATGCTGACGTTACCACACTTGTCTGGGCAGTCAGGCCGCGCCATGCGGATGCTCCCAGAGGACTCAGACCCATAAGCGATAGTACTATGCTGCAGGTTTAGGGTGGCGGTGAAAAGTAGTAAGAGCTTCTGTCCTGTAAGGTAACGACCAAGTAATTGATACGAGTCATTTGGCCCCGCATAAAATAAAATAAATTACAAATATTTGCTTTCTTCTAGAATATGGTGTTTGGTCATTCCTCCAAACAGAATTAATAGGGGAGACCCCCCTATAACCCCCGATTGTTTGAAATATATCAGTAGCTAGTTAAGAGTTTAGTGCACTATTACAAACACTTTGACCGAACAATCTTGGAATCAGATTTAGAGAGCAAAGGCTAGCCCATGCTCGAAAGTAAAACATGAACTTTGAATATCTATCTATCTATGGTTTTCTCTGATTTCAGGTCCATATTAACCACAAAAGAACAGAAGCTCAGGTACGAAGAAAGAAAGACTCAAAAACATGACAAATTATGCATCTATGCTGGGTGTAGATAAAAAAGAAGCCGCCATTCAGTATTTACTGCAGACTCCATTTGACTTTTGTTCTCATTCCAGAACTTTTTTCAGATGGAATATCTCTATCAGTTGCTTATTAGGTGCGATGTTACAAACTTGAGTACACAATGAATATGGACAGAATATAATTTTAATAAATATATTAGTCACCTGTTTGTGGCTCTATGCGTATAAAGCTAAAATGATACATTGGATGCCTAGGGGTAGCACCACCACATTCTTGCCCACTACGACACAGCGTTGTTAGTGATTTATACTGGATATTTCTTTCCCCTGTTGTCCGATGGCTGCTTCTGCTTATCATGTTAATTCTATTTTACATGTTGAAACAAAGAATTGTGAGAAATCATCTTCTATGTAGTAAAATGTATTTCTGTCATTTGCCATTGGAAAACAGCATATTTCTTCCACGCCGCCACTCCATGAGTTTGATTCCTACATGCCATCACAGTGAAACCTCCAGCCCGTTTCCCCCCTGATTTCACATGCAAGGCAGTAAACTGAAAATCCCCTCTACGATGCAACTGAATGTTTCCTAGTTTCAGCGATGCAAGAAACAACAAACTATCTATGTTGGGTGCTTGCTTACATTCCTGATCCAGGAAAGAAGCGTGAGCAATCTCGAATTGAACGAGATACACAGGTCTTCTTCGACTCCTAGTTCATCCTAATCTCCTAGGGCTTCGAGTTTGCATTTCATCAACGGTACAGGACAAACTCTCCAGCAACAGGGGAAAAAATGCCCCCATGACCAGTCGCACCATACGCGTCAGCCCAGATAGACAAATCACTGCGCCCTGCGACTAGGGTTCGCCGTACCTTACAGGGCCTGGTAGCGCCGAGCGCAGCATGGCGCAACAGCCGAACACGGCTGCGGGGCAGGCGGGTAGCGTCAGATACCCGGATCTGAAGTGGCGGCGCTGGCGCCGGCGCCGGTAGGAGGGGACAGACCTCCGGCCGCGCGAAATCGCCGGAAGCGGAGGTTCCGTACTGGTGGTGGTGCGCAGATGGAGCAGGCATCTGCATCAGCGGCAAGAGGCATGTCGCCGGCGAGGCGACAATGGCGGCCGGGAGTCACTTCGCTCTTTTTTCTTTAGCAAAAAGGGGGCTCAGGTCGGGGAATTGGGACATATGGGCCGGGCCAAGCCTAACCGGCCCGGTACGGCCTTTTAAGCTTGCCTAAGAAAGGGCCTTTTAAGCTAAAATTTTAAGCCTTTTTGTGTTATATTTTGACATTTTTACTGCTCTTTGCGCCTTTCTAACACGACGGGCCGGCACACAGACGTGTCATGACGGGCCACCCTTTTACTTCACGTGCCAAGCCCATACCCGAGCCCAAGCCTTCGGCCTGCATGGCACGACCGTTTTAGGCAAGTTGTGATGTGCCGACCCACATGGACCCATGTGAAACATAGCGAACACCGTATTGTTTTCTTTTGTGTGTGTGTGTGCGCGCGCGCGTTCGCGCTGTGAAAATTGTATTGTATTGTTATAAGAAAACAAGGGAGTACCTATGGGTCATGCAATTAAACATTGTTTTCATTTTAGTCGATTTACGCTTCCTCCCTCTCAACTATTCGATTTAAATCCAACACCTTATGTTCGTCTTGTTCTTCTTTTCATCCAAGCGACATGGTTCGTCTTCCTCACCCAACCCACGATTTCAACCCCTCCTCCCCCAGCCTACCCCCTACCTCACGTCCAGCGAGTCCCCCTACCTGGCTCTCACCGGGGATGCCGTTGTAGGCTGTCTCGAGCTCGAGCGTTGCCTTCTTTTTTTCTTGAAGGAGAGCTTGAGCGCTGTGTAATCCTACCCACCTCCGGCGAGGTCATGGCTCACCCTCTAGTTGGCAAGGCTGCGACCTTCACGAGGTTTGGTTGGGGCTTCGCTCCACTTTCGGGCAAAGTAATTTGTAAATCCGTGCAACTGAGAAAGTAACTAGTATTTGATAGAAAAAAACTCGTGCGAATTTTGATAAAATAGATCATTATGAGACCCGAGTGAAGACTAGAAAATGAGAAAGCTAAAACACAAGTTTTTTTTTGCGGGTTCTAAAACACAAGTTTTGAAGCTTAAATTGGAATGTTATTATGTTCACACAGGTGGAAAATGGCCACAACTATTATATGGTTAAGTTTCAACTTTGTGTGTGTGTGTGTGTGTGTGTGTGTTTTCAATTATTGTTGACACTTTTAAGGTAGAAATATCGCTAGGTTTATAAGAATAGATTTTCGCAGTTAGCATTTCCCCTTCTAGGAGTACTTTGCTATGTTGCTCAAATAGTATCACATCTACACCCATCAGAAGAATTATTTAGACCAAGTCGCAATTAGTTAAGGATCATGACACCCTCCCCGCAAAAGAAAAAAGAAGATGATGATGGCACCCCTTGGAACCACCCCTGCATAAGGCAAGTTAGGAAAGAAGAAGAAAAAAAAATGTTCACACAAGGTTTCATGCATGTACGAGTCATCGTTGCTTGTTGGCTAATGAAAATCCGAGGCCGAAGAAAACACCATCGCAAAACTTTTGAAAAGGGAAACTGTACATGCATAGAGGGGACTGTAAGCAAGAACAAACCAAAAAAGAGTTTCTTCTCACCCGCAGTCAGCGACCAGACCATGATCGGAGCCGCCGGCCGCCGGCTGATCCTCCCTGCCGCCGCCGGTGCCTGCGCCGAGGCCGTCGCGCGCGCGAGAGATACACGACGAGATGAACCAAGAGGAGGGGGAGGAATTAGGGGGAGCTGGCTGAACTGAACTGCAAGCAGGCCATCGCCTCACTGCTGTTTTGAACCACTAGTATGATTAGCGATGCTTTTTCAGGCGACAGGTTGCCATCGTGCCATTTAAGCTCAATCAATGCCTCGACGGTAACCTTCAGCAGGCTCAAAACCTGGTTCTGCAGGCCCGGGTCGAGGTCGAGGAGACCCGCTCCTTCTAGCTGGCTGGCTGCCTATTGACCCGCTCCACAGGATCATTGGCCACACGGGCCCCTGTCGAGCCGCACCTCAGTTACGGCAGAATGTAGCATTACTAAGTACTCCCTCCCTTTCGAATTACTTGTCACAGAAATGGATGTATCTAAAACTAAAAAATGTCTAGATACATCCATTTCTACGACAAGTAATTCCGAACGAATGAAGTAGTACTTTTTGCTAAGCTCTAGAGTGCATATCGGATTTTGGGCCGATATTCACCTTTAGGGCTACTGATTATATGGCTTGGCAACGAATATATTGCACCAATCGAAAAAAAAATCGCAAGAAATTGGTGTGGCAGATTTTTTTTTTTTGGCATAGGCCGGCCATCTTCAATTCTTCATCAACAACTCAAATTCGAGGTGGTATGCACCACTTTAGAAGCAATCCGACATGGGAGCCGGCTGGCTGCGGGGGAAATATTGCCCACGCAGCTCGGCTTGGCTCATTCAATATTTCCCAAGACCGGGGTGGTTTACATCACCTCGGATGCTTTTGAACCTGGAGCTCAGACGTATGATGTGCTGCTAGCTTCAGTATCGGTTCAAGGGCTACGGACGGTGTCCCGGCTAAGGGGCCTCCCACCATGTGGGTCGTGCTGAGGACCCCTAGTTGGTTCCGTTCTGGGCCACTTCGAACGGCTCATGACGCTCAACAAAGAAGACTCTGGAGGCATTGCCGTTTAAGACAAGGACTCCTTATCCGGGGAGGATTCCTCTTCATCGACTTAGCCGATTAGGAGTCTTGTAACCCACGCCTTTGGTATCTTGTGTAAGCAGAGGCCGGGCTAGTCAATAGTGTAAGGGCATATTTCACCCTATGTGGTTTTGGTGATTAATGACAATGTTTTTGCGGACTAATCGTGTGCGTTGAGCATTTCAGATATCTTATGTTTAGACACAAGACGATTCGATGCCCCTCGAAGACTATTGAAGACGGCGTTTCTTTACGTTTCTTCTAGGTGTATTTGAGTCGTAGGAAAGCGTACTATTAAGAGTGGGTCCGCGGAAAGGTTAGGGTAGAATCAACACGTACACGTCTGTTTCTTTTTGCACCACCTTTCCTTTGGCTCTTTGGAGCATCCTTCGTCTCTCCGTGTCTCTGCAAAATGAAGGACTCCTAGTGTTGCTGAACTGAGGCAGACGATAGTACTGCTCATCGGAGCAGTACTACCGCAGGCCCTTGCGGTAGTACCGGCCACCAGCGCGGTAGTACCGTAGGTGCTCACGGTAGTACTGCTCCTTGGGAGCGGTAAGTACCATGGCCTCAGGCCAGGCACAACTACTCGAGCGGTTGTAGGGCGGATGTAATTTTTTACATCCGCGCCCTACGCGGTAGTACCGCTCCATGGGTGTGGTAGTACCGTGGGCTCTGGCCAGGCACAGCAACATGAGCGGATGTAGGGGCGGATGTAATTTTTTACATCCGCGCCCTATACGGTAGTACCGCTCTAGGCTTGCGGTAGTACCATGTCGGATGTTTGCATAGATCAAAACTCAGCGGAAGTAGTCACAGATGTATTTTTATATGTCCGTGCCTTCTCAGCCTAGACTATTCCTGCCTTGCGGTAGTACCGCAAGGGGGCACGGTAGTACCGCGCCAGCGGTTCTACCGCTCCCTGCCTTAGCTCATCAGGATTGGTCTTAGCCCCTGCCGTGCCAGCGGTAGTACCACAGTTCTTCGCGGTAGCACCACAGGCCCTCGCGGTAGTACCGCTTGTATGGTGTGGTAGTACCGCGTATCACAGGCTGAGTTGGTGGATAATGGTTGGATTTGTCCCTTAACTATAAAAGGGGTGTCTTCTTCTCCGAGTTGACTACCTCTTCTATCTCTAAGCTCCATTGATGCTCTAAGCTCCATTTTCGCCCGATCTCTCTCCCTAGCCAATCAAACATGTTGGTTCTCTAGGGATTGGTTGAGAAGGCCTCGATCTACACTTCCACCAAGAGAAATTTGATTCCTCCCACTAATCCCTTGCGGATCTTGTCACTCTTGGGTGTTTGAGCACCCTAGACGGTTGAGGTCACCGCAGAGCCATAGTCCATTGTGGTGAAGCTTCGTGGTGTCCTTTGGAGCCTCCAATTCAGTTGTGGAGATTGCCCCAACCTTGTTTGTAAAGGTTCGGTCGCCGCCTCCAAGGGCACCAACAGTGGAATCACGGCATCTTGCATTGTGTGAGGGTGTGAGGAGAATACGGTGGCCCTAGTGGCTTCTTGGGAAGCATTGTGCCTCCACACCGCTCCAACCGAGACGTACTTGCCTTCAAAAGGAAGGAACTCCGGTAACACTTCCTCATCTCCATCGGTTCCGCTTTTGGTTATCTCTCACCTTTACTTGTGCAAGCTATATTGTATTATATCCCTTGCTTGCTTGTGTGCTTATTGTTGTTGCATCTTATAGGTTGCTCACCTAGTTGCATATCTAGACAACCTACTTTGATGCAAAGCTTAATGTGGTAAAAAAAGCTAAAAATTGTTAGTTGCCTATTCACCCCCCTCTAGTTAACTATATCAATCCTTTCAATTGGTATCAGAGCCTCGTCTCTTAATTAAGGGCTTTACCGTCCTAAGAGTATGGTTGACTCCATAGACGATGAGGAGGAGCACCCTGGTGTGAATCCTTCTTCGTCTACGGCCGATGGAGGATCCCCGGTCTCACGTGAGGAATTCAATGTGGCTTTGGACACATTGAAAACCTCCATGACGACCGAAGTCAAAGGCATGTTCAAAGAGTTCCTTGATGGTCTTAAATTTTCCACCGCACCTTTGGAAGTGGCCGCTGCCACTAACAAGGTGTCGGATGCCAACTCCGGTAAGGGGAAAGCTTCTAGTGATAAAGTTCCTTTATCTAGTGGCAGAAATGGTAGCGACATCTTTGCCCATGTTGAACCACCTCTTACTTATGGAGGACCGGTTCCCTCCACTCATTTAAATCATGCGGGTTCTCCTCCTAAGATTATGAAAAATGAAGATTTTGACTCTTGGGTCTATCGCTTTAAACGTCATTTAAACCATGTTAATACTAATCTTTGGAGAATTATTGAGCAAGGTTTCTATCCGCATGACCCAAGCAACTTTACCCCGAGAGAAGCCGCGGATCATCAATTCAATGAGAATGCCCTCTTCATCATCCAAGACGCAGTTCCATCTGAAGACATTGCTCATCTCCGTCCGTTCACCGTGGCCAAGTAAGCTTGGCACCATGTTGTTTCTCTTTACAAGGGAAGCTCAAGCATTCAACGCTCCAACTATGAAGTGGTGCAAGATGAAGCTGATGAGTTTGCAATGAATGAAGATGAAGAACCTCGTGAGCTTTATCGGAGATTAACCACTCCCGCGGTCTCTCTCCGAGATCACGGGAGCAAGGATACGGATGATAATTGGATCAAGATCAAATTCCTCAAGTCCATGATGCCTTACCACAAGGTCATGTCCTCTGTCATCCGTCAAAGGCCGGACTTCCACACCTTGTCCTCAAGTGAAGTGTTGGATGAGTTTTTGGCCATGAGGATCTTGGACAAGACCGCCGACAATGCGGTGTTACGTTCTCAAAGAGCAAAGAAGCCCAACCTTGCCTTGAAGGCCAAGGATAGTGTAGAAGAAGAGAATGAAGAGGAGGATAAGGAGAGCAACCCCGAAGATACAAAATATGATTATCATGAGCACATGGCTCTTGCTTCAAGGCAATTTTGGAGCAAGAAGAACTCAAGGCCCAATTCCAACAAGAACAACTCAGGTGGCTTCAAGGGCAAGCAATGTGTGAGAACATGTTACAATTGTGGCAATGTGAGCCATTTTGTTGTGGAGTGCCCTTACGAGAAGCGGGAAGACAATGGTGGCAAGCCCATCCGAAAAGACAAAGCCAAGTCCTTCCCTAACAAGAACAACTTCACACTACAAAAAATACACTTCTGTGATGATACGTGTTTGTCACAGTAGGCCGCATTTTTTGTCATGCATGTACATCCATGATGATTTTATGACAGAATCAAGATAGTCATACCTGTGCTGTCGTAGAAGTGTTCCGTGACATTACCAAAATTATCAGCACGGAAGTGTCCACTTCCATGATGATAAATCGCGCGTCACAGAAGTGCTTTCGTCAAGGGTGACCGACACGTGGCATCCACCATAACGGAATGCCGTTAAGCTATCGGGTCTAGTTTTGGATCCGATAACCCGTTAACAGCCCGGACCAATGGGAAATTTCCACGTGTAAAATTCAGATTGGCCGGAGGAAACACGTGTCAGCTCGTCAGTGGGCCAGTCGCCCGTCTATTGGAGGAGACATGCCTATGATATGTTGACACGTGGCGGGGCCCAACAGAAGCCCATATAGGTAAAAAGGTCGGCCCAGTCAAAGGCCCGTAGTACTTACTCAGGTACTAGTGGGCCAGCCCAATAATGACCTATTTAATAAAGGCCCATTTACGGCCCGAAGCCAGATCTGACCCATTAATTGTTCGCCAAATATTTGGGCCCAATTACAGCCCAGTGACTTTCGGCCTGTTAGAGGCCCGATGTAGACATGGGCCCATTTCAGCCCTGTGTGACTTTTGGCCTGGGAATGGCCCGTGCTGCCCATGGGCCATATATGGTCCGAGGGGACATCGGGCCCACTAACAACCCATGATAAAGGTGGCAACAGTTAAGCCCAACGTGACTTTGGGCCTGTTAAAGGCATGTCATATAATTTGGCCCGTTCATGTCTGTACTAAGCTTTCGGCCTCTTAAAGGCCCATGATATCAGTGGGCCAACTAAGGCCCGAGATATGTTTCGGCCTGGTAACGGCCCTTGATATAACTGGGCCCAAAAAGGCCCGATCTACATTCAGCCTGCTGAAGGCCCGTCAACGACTAGTGAAAATTGAGGCCCAACATGCATTTCGGCCTGCTAAAGGCCCATGGTTTCATCTGGGCCGTAACAGGCCAGTAGAATATTCAGCCTGTTAATGGCCCAACGCTACCTGGGCCAAACTAAGCACTGGGTCCACAAAAGGCCCAACTAAAATATAGGCTGGAGTAAGTTGTGGGCCTGGCGCAAAGTTTGAAGGCTCTATCATTCGGGCCCAAGAAAAATGCAGGCCAGCCCAATTATGGACCGCTAAAAACTAGGCCCGTTAGAGGCGAATGTTTTGGCCCGGTCGACTACATCAGATTTTTTTTCAGATAGCGAATGATGGCAGTAAGTAGTAGGAATTAAGAACAAACCTACTCTATACAATAAGAAATTATGGCATAGTAACTAAGAATAAACCTACACTATACAATAAAGGATTTACGGTATATTACATCCACTGGGCATCGAAGTTCTCCACCAATGATCATAAAGCGCAACGAAGAAGCATATTACAAAAACTGGGCACCATTGCAACGTACCAAAATAATACTGAACTGAGACCACTTCCAAGACAATTTAAGAAAGGTTAGCCTTGCGCGAGAACTGTTGCGCAAGCTGCTGAGCAAGGCTGTGAGACCGGCCTAGCATGTCGGTCATAGCTTCCAGGTGTAGCTGTTTAGCGATGAGGTTCTCGTTGGTGTTCTCCGCAATCTTTCTTAGAGATAGGACTTCAAGTCGAAGTTGAGTTGCAGAATGCCTTTCTGCTAGAACTTGGGACTGAAGAAGTCGAACTGATTTAGACAACGAATTCTGTGAGCTTGTCTGACTGCTAGTCTCAAGTAACTTGAACACTGCATCAAGACAAGACTTTGGGGTTGTCTCGCTATCTTCAAGAAGTTTTGCCTTCTTTGCTGCAATATATGTTGGGTTTGTCTCACAGCCTTCAGCAGACTTGTGTATGCCATCAGAGGCATATCACCCTGAAACAAAGCAGAGAGATGACATGTTTTGCACGTGTATAAACAAAGATGATAAGTGTGCTGTCAATACCATCCAATTTCAAATTAGAAAATAAAGAGCAAGTTCAAAATATCAATAACATAATTTGGCATTGTTCATAATGCACGGAGCTTCACCACACTACTAGATTACCATGTCAACATAACAAGCATAGATGAAGGGAAAAGACAATCATTGTATCTATTTTGGTTAATGTGCATGGCATGTTGTTCATATCATCAGCCACATCAGTAAGATTAAACAGGAGATGACAAGGTGCAAACGTGGGCTGCTTCACCACATACTGGATTATAGATCCACAAAAACAAGCATACATATAGGGAGTATTGAGTAATGTGCATGGTATGAATAAGGAATTTGGTTTTACAAGTAAAACTTAGAACTTACGGTTCTTGCGAACATGCATTTTGATAGAAACAACAAACTAAATAGTAGTAAACAATAGGGAGTATGAGCAAATTAAACAGCAGTTGAGGATAAAGGCTTTAGAAGGACTGACTTACATTAACTGTTAACACCGGCTTTATAATGCCCTTCTCCATGTCCAGGAAAGGATAACTCAAGAATTTTAGCACATAATCTTCATCATAAGCATTGCATGTACTCTACATTTTGTAGAGAGTAATTATAGATATGATAATATTGGAAGGGATAGAGGATAATGAAGATAAGATGCAGATTGATGCTACATAATCAACTACCAATCCCTGGAAGTACAAGCGTTACAGGACAAAATGTATTGACAAGAGCAATGGGCTACACTTCTGCACTGGCATTGTCTGTGTATTCTACTTTTTGGTAAGATTAAATATAGATCTGATCTTTTTTAGTAAATGTTGGGCGAGGGAGATAAAATGCAGAATGCTACACAATGAACCAATCCCTCTTCCCATAATACAAGTGTTTTGAACACTGGTGTACTGTACAAAACATTCTTATATTATGGGAAGGAGGAAGTAGCTGTTAATGTAAGTACAGTGATAGAAGATGTTCAGTCCTTACAAGAGGACTGCAGAGCTAAACCTCTTCAAAGCATTGCGTTGATTCTAAATTTATGTAAGAGCCCATACAGATCTTATAATGTCCACCAAATGGACGATAACAAGGCTAACATGTGCAGTGATGATACATAATCAAACATCTACGAAAGTAAGTATGGTCATACAGGGCAAGAGGTACTCACAAGAGCAATCCAGTGTGCAGTGTAGTTGTGAGATTCTGTGGTCCCTTGAGAATGAATGTTCTTCTGCTAACAGTTTTAAGTGAGACTTAAGGCAAATGTAGAAATGTAGTTCAAATTGTGATGTGATATCATAGACAATACCTTCCGCTGCAGCCGAGACCAATGTGTTACAAGATTATTCCAGTCACTGTCGGATAAATGTAGCACCAGAGACTTTACAGAAATTTTGTTTAGAGGCTTGCCATCAAAGTGCTCTTGCCTCAGGTAGGAACAATACTTCATCAACGAGTGCTTGAACAGCGCAACCAACCCTTGCTCATCTTCACAATCCAGTTTGGTCCTTGCCTATTTAAAAGAATGAAATCTTGTGTCTTCTATCAGCAGAAACATATGCAGTAATGACCATGAATAACATTAGTACATTACTTACGCGTAAGTTACGGAGGAAGACTAGAAATTGTTCTGTGTCTGCGGTATAATCTTTCCATGAAGAAAAGATGCGCACAAAGTTCCTAACAATAATATAAGCTTCATCTTCTAAACCGGCAAGACATGGAACAGGGGTCCTATTTGCTGCAATTGGGGCTCTCTCTGGTTCGAAAAGGGATTTGGCAACTGGATTTGGTGTACTCTTTGCTGGAATCGGAGTTTTGCGTCGTAGAGCTGGTGCTATGTCAACTGGCATCATCATACTATTTGCTGCAGTTGGGGTCTGCTGAGTTGGGGCATCAGAAATGACCAGTGTAGTAGGGCTAGAGTCTGCTAGAGTTGGGGTGTTTTGTGGGTTAGGTGATATTGCAACTACACCTAATGGGCTATTTGATTTATCAGGTGCCACTACCTTTTCCAAATACTTTGTTTGTGCTCCTCTGCGATCAGCAATCACCCTCTTCCTTTTGAACGTCTGATACACAAGAACAACATTTGAATGGATAAATATGGTATGATATAGATGGAATATGTACTGAAAATGGATAGGCAGGGCATATTCACATACACGATGTGTAAACTAAGCTAATGGCAGTTCAACAAAGTAGAAGCAATGCAAAGCATCAGTTGCAAGATTGTGCGACCAACGTAACCTTGGAAAGTTAGAGCAAGCACCTTGATGGGTGAATAAGATAGGGCATCTGCCTCTGACTCCTCCACTAGGGAGCTACATTGTCTTAGGTCTCCCTCTAGCTCAGAATCACTATTAGGATCATATTCAGAGCATGAATCTGTAGGTGGAGAGCATTTGCATTGCATTGCATCCAGACTTGATTTTAGTCCCTTAATGCCAAGTTTGACAGCCATGGCATTGTTCTGCTTTATTCTTTTCATGCGCGTGCTATGTCTTGAGCTTGCGTTGGTTTTCCTTGAAGAGGAAAGGGTGATGCAGCAGAGTAGCGTAAGTATTTCCCTCAGTTTTTGAGAACCAAGGTATCAATCCAGTAGGAGGCTCCTGTTGGAAATATGCCCTAGAGGCAATAATAAAAGTATTATTATATTTCATTGTTCATGATAATTGTCTTTTATTCATGCTATAACTGTATTATCCGGAAATCGTAATACACGTGTGAATACTTAGACCACAATATGTCCCTGGTGAGCCTCTAGTTGACTAGCTCGTTGTGATCAACAGATAGTCATGGTTTCCTGACTATGGACATTGGATGTCGTTGATAACGGGATCACATCATTAGGAGAATGATGTGATGGACAAGACCCAATCCTAAGCATAGCATAAAAGATCGTGTAGTTCGTTTTGCTAGAGCTTTGCCAATGTCAAGTATCTCTTCCTTCGACCATGAGATCGTGTAACTCCCGGATACCGTAAGAGTGCCTTGGGTGTATCAAACGTCACAACGTAACTGGGTGACTATAAAGGTGCATTACAGGTATCTCCGAAAGTATCTGTTGGGTTGACACGGATCGAGACTGGGATTTGTCACTCCGTATGACGGAGAGGTATCTCTGGGCCCACTCGGTAATGCATCATCATAATGAGCTCAATGTGACCAAGGTGTTGGACACGGGATCATGCATTACGGTACGAGTAAAGTGACTTGCCGGTAACGAGACTGAACAAGGTATTGGGATACCGACGATCGAGTCTCGGGCAAGTAACGTACCGATTGACAAAGGGAATTGCATACAGGGTTTGATCGAATCCTCGACATCGTGGTTCATCCGATGACAACATCGAGGAGCATGTGGGAGCCATCATGGGTATCCAGATCCCGCTGTTGGTTATTGACCTGAGAGCGTCTCGGTCATGTCTGCATGTCTCCCGAACCCGTAGGGTCTACACACTTAAGGTTCGGTGACGCTAGGGTTATTAGGAAGACTAGTATGTGACTACCGAATGTTGTTCGGAGTCCCGGATGGGATCCTGGACGTCACGAGGAGCTCCGGAAGGGTCCGGAGGTAAAGATTTATATATGGGAAGTTGTCAAACGGACACCGGGAAGTTTCGGGGTCATACCGGTATTGTACCGGGGCCACCGGAAGGGTTCCGGGGGTCCACCGGGAGGGGCCACCCCTCCCGGGGGGCCACATGGGCTGCGTGGGGCAGGGAGCCAGCCCCTGGTGGGCTGGCCGCACCCCCTCCCTTGGGCCCATGCGCCTAGGGTTGAGGGGGAACCCTAGAGGGGGCGCCCCCTTGGCTTGGGGGGCAAGCCACCCTCTCCCCTCTCCCCTTGGCCGCCGCACCCCCCCTAGATGGGTTCTAGGGGGCCGGCCCCCTTCTCCCTTCCCCCTATAAATAGAGGGGTGAGGGGAGGGCAGCCGCACCACCCTCCAAGGCGCAGCCCTCCCCTCCCCAACACCTCTCCTCCTCCGTTGTGTGCTTGGCGAAGCCCTGTCGGAGTACTGCCTCTCCACCATCACCACGCCGTCGTGCTGCCGGTGGAGCTGTCTTCCTCAACCTCTCCTTCCCCCTTGCTGGATCAAGAAGGAGGAGACGTCTCCCGTCCCGTACGTGTGTTGAACGCGGAGGTGCTGTCCGTTCAGCACTTGGTCATCGGTGATTCGAATCACGTCGAGTACGACTACATCATCACCTTGCAAGCTTCCGCACGCGATCTACAAGTGGTATGTAGATGCAAACTCTCTCCCTTGACTCGTTGCTTAGATGAACTCATAGATGGATCTTGGTGAAACCGTAGGAAAAATTTTAATTTTCTGCAACGTTCCCCAACAGTGGCATCATGAGCTAGGTCTATGCGTAGTTCTCTTTGCACGAGTAGAACACAATTTTGTTGTGGGCGTGGATTTTGTCATCTTACTTGCCTCTACTAGTCTTTTCTTGCTCAACGGTATTGTGGGATGAAGCGGCCCGGACCAACCTTACACGTACGCTTACGTGAGACCGGTTCCACCGACTGACATGCACTAGTTGCATAAGGTGGCTGGCGGGTGTCTGTCTCTCCCACTTTAGTTGGAGCGGAATCGATGAACAGGGCCCTTATGAAGGGTAAATAGAAGTTGACAAAATCACGTTGTGGTGATTCGTAGGTAAGAAAACGTTCTTGCTAGAACCCAATTGCAGCCACGTAAAAGATGCAACAACAATTAGAGGACGTCTAACTTGTTTTTGCAGCGATTGATCATGTGATGTGATATGGCCAGAAGTTGTGATGAATGATGAATTGTGATGTATGAGATCATGTTCTTTGTAATAGGATTCACGACTTGCATGTCGATGAGTATGACAACCGGCAGGAGCCATAGGAGTTGTCTTTATTTTTTGTATGACCTGCGTGTCATTGAATAACGCCATGTAAACTACTTTACTTTATTGCTAAACGTTAGTCATAGAAGTAGAAGTAGTCGTTGGCGTGACAACTTCATGAAGACACGATGATGGAGATCATGATGATGGAGATCATGGTGTCAAGCCGGTGACAAGATGATCATGGAGCCCCGAAGATGAAGATCAATGGAGCTATATGATATTGGCCATATCATGTCACAACTATATAATTGCATGTGATGTTTATTATGTTTATGCATCTTGTTTACTTAGGACGACGGTAGTAAATAAGATGATCCCTTACAAAAATTTCAAGAAGTGTTCTCCCCTAACTGTGCACCGTTGCTACAGTTCGTCGCTTCTAAGCACCACGTGATGATCGGGTGTGATGGATTCTTACGTTCACATACAACGGGTGTAAGACAGTTTTACACAGCGAAAACACTTAGGGTTAACTTGACGAGCCTAGCATGTGCAGACATGGCCTCGGAACACGGAGACCGAAAGGTCGAACACGAGTCGTATGGAAGATACGATCAACATGAGAATGTTCACCGACGATGACTAGTCCGTCTCACGTGATGATCGGACACGGGCTAGTCGACTCGGATCGTGTAACACTTAGATGACTAGAGGGATGTCTAATCTAAGTGGGAGTTCATAATTTGATTAGAACTTTATTATCATGAACTTAGTCTAAAACCTTTGCAAATATGTCTTGTAGATCAATGGCCAACGCTAATGTCAACATGAACTTCAACGCGTTCCTAGAGAAAACCAAGCTGAAAGATGATGGCAGCAACTATACGGACTGGGTCCGGAACCTGAGGATCATCCTCATAGCTGCCAGGAAACAATATGTCCTAGAAGGACCGCTAGGTGACGCTCCCGTCCCAGAGAACCAAGACATTATGAATGCTTGGCAGTCTCGTGCTGATGATTACTCCCTCGTTCAGTGCGGCATGCTTTACAGCTTAGAACCGGGGCTCCAAAAGCGTTTTGAGCACCACGGAGCATATGAGATGTTCGAAGAGCTGAAACTAGTTTTTCAAGCTCATGCCCGGGTCGAGAGATATGATGTCTCCGACAAGTTCTACAGTTGTAAGATGGAGGAAAACAGTTCTGTCAGTGAGCACATCCTGAAGATGTCTGGGTTGCACAACCGTATGACCCAGCTGAACATTAACCTCCCAGATGAGGCGGTCATTGACAGAATCCTCCAGTCGCTCCCACCAAGCTACAAGAGCTTTGTGATGAACTACAACATGCAGGGGATGGAAAAGACCATTCCTGAAGTGTTCTCGATGCTGAAGTCAGCAGAGGCTGAAATCAAGAAAGAACATCAAGTGTTGATGGTCAATAAGACCACTAAGTTCAAGAAGGGCAAGGGTAAGAAGAACTTCAAGAAGGACGGCAAAGATGTTGCCGCGCCTGGTAAGCCAGTTACCGGGAAGAAGTCAAAGAATGGACCCAAGCCTGAGACTGAGTGCTTTTATTGCAAGGGGAAGGGTCACTGGAAGCGGAACTGCCCCAAATACTTAGCGGATAAGAAGGCCGGCAACACCAAAGGTATATTTGATATACATGTGATTGATGTGTACCTTACCAGTACTCGTAGTAACTCCTGGGTATTTGATACCGGTGCCGTTGCTCATATTTGTAACTCACAGCAGGAGCTGCGGAATAAACGGAGACTGGCGAAGGACGAGGTGACGATGCGCGTCGGGAATGGTTCCAGAGTCGATGTGATCGCCGTCGGCACGCTGCCTCTACATTTACCTACGGGATTAGTTTTGAACCTTAATAATTGTTATTTAGTGCCAAGTTTGAGCATGAACATTGTATCTGGATCTCGTTTAATACGAGATGGCTACTCATTTAAGTCTGAGAATAATGGTTGTTCGATTTATATGAGAGATATGTTTTATGGTCATGCTCCGATGGTCAATGGTTTATTCTTAATGAATCTCGAGCGTAATATTACACATGTTCATAGTGTAGATGCCAAAAGATTTAAAGTTGATAACGATAGTCCCACATACTTGTGGCACTGCCGCCTTGGTCACATTGGTGTCAAGCGCATGAAGAAGCTCCATGCCGATGGACTTTTAGAGTCTCTTGATTATGAATCGTTTGACACGTGCGAACCATGCCTCTTGGGCAAAATGACCAAGACTCCGTTCTCCGGAACAATGGAGCGAGCAACCAACTTGTTGGAAATCATACATACCGATGTGTGCGGTCCAATGAGCGTTGAGGCTCGCGGAGGATATCGTTATGTTCTCACTCTCACAGATGACTTGAGTAGATATGGGTATGTCTACTTAATGAAACACAAGTCTGAGACCTTTGAAAAGTTCAAGGAATTTCAGAATGAGGTAGAGAATCAACGTGACCGAAAGATAAAATTCTTACGATCAGATCGTGGAGGAGAATACTTAAGTCACGAATTTGGTACACACTTAAGGAAATGTGGAATCGTTTCACAACTCACGCCGCCTGGAACACCTCAGCGAAACGGTGTGTCCGAACGTCGTAATCGCACTCTATTGGATATGGTGCGGTCTATGATGTCTCTTACCGATTTACCGCTATCATTTTGGGGATACGCTCTAGAGACAGCTACATTCACTTTAAATAGGGCACCGTCTAAATCCGTTGAGACGACACCGTATGAATTATGGTTTGGAAAGAAACCTAAGCTGTCGTTTCTAAAAGTTTGGGGATGCGATGCTTATGTCAAGAAACTTCAACCTGAAAAGCTCGAACCCAAGTCGGAAAAATGCGTATTCATAGGATACCCTAAGGAAACTGTCGGGTATACCTTCTACTTAAGATCCGAAGGCAAGATCTTTGTTGCCAAGAACGGATGCTTTCTGGAAAAAGAGTTTCTCTCGAAAGAAGTAAGTGGGAGGAAAGTAGAACTCGATGAAGTACTACCTCTTGAGCGGGAAAGTGGCGCAGCGCAGGAAACCGTTCCTGTGATGCCCACACCAACTGAAGAGGAAAACAATGATGATGATCAAGGTACTTCGGATCAAGTTACTGCTGAACTTCGTAGGTCCACAAGGACACGTTCCGCACCAGAGTGGTACGGCAACCCTGTCCTGGAAATCATGTTGTTAGACAACAATGAACCTTCGAACTATGAAGAAGCGATGGCGGGCCCGGATTCCAACAAATGGCTTGAAGCCATGAAATCCGAGATAGAATCCATGTATGAAAACAAAGTATGGACTTTGACAGACTTGCCCGATGATCGGCGAGCGATAGAAAACAAATGGATTTTAAGAAGAAGACGGACGCGGATGGTAATGTTACCATCTATAAGGCTCGACTTGTCGCTAAGGGTTATCGACAAGTTCAAGGGATTGACTACGACGAGACTTTCTCTCCCGTAGCGAAGCTGAAGTCCGTCCGAATCATGTTAGCAATTGCCGCATACTATGATTATGAGATATGGCAGATGGACGTCAAAACGGCATTCCTTAACGGGCATCTTAAGGAAGAACTGTATATGATGCAGCCGGAAGGTTTTGTCGATCCTCGGAACGCTAACAAAGTATGCAAGCTCCAGCGATCCATTTATGGACTGGTGCAAGCATCTCGGAGTTGGAACATTCGCTTTGATGAGATGATCAAAGCGTTTGGGTTTATGCAGACTTATGGAGAAGCCTGCGTTTACAAGAAAGTGAGTGGGAGCTCTGTAGCATTTCTCATATTATATGTAGATGACATACTCTTGATGGGAAATAATATAGAATTTCTGGACAGCATTAAGGCCTACTTGAATAAGTGTTTTTCAATGAAGGACCTTGGAGAAGCTGCTTATATATTAGGCATCAAGATCTATAGAGATAGATCGAGACGCCTCATAGGTCTTTCACAAAGCACATACCTTGATAAGATTTTGAAGAGGTTCAAAATGGATCAGTCCAAGAAGGGGTTCTTGCCTATGTTACAAGGTGTGAGACTGAGCTCGGCTCAGTCACCGACCACGGCAAAAGATAAAGAAGAGATGAGTGTCATCCCCTATGCTTCAGCCATAGGATCTATTATGTATGCCATGCTGTGTACCAGACCCGATGTAAACCTTGCCGTAAGTTTGGTAGCAAGATACCAAAGTAATCCCGGCAAGGAACACTGGACAGCGGTCAAGAATATCCTGAAGTACCTGAAAAGGACGAAGGACATGTTTCTCGTTTATGGAGGAGACGAAGAGCTCGTCGTAAAGGGTTACGTCGACGCTAGCTTCGACTCAGATCTGGATGACTCTAAGTCACAAACCGGATACGTGTATATGTTGAATGGTGGAGCAGTAAGCTGGTGCAGCTGCAAGCAGAGCGTCGTGGCGGGATCTACGTGTGAAGCGGAGTACATGGCAGCCTCGGAGGCAGCGCATGAAGCGATTTGGGTGAAGGAGTTCATCACCGACCTAGGAGTCATACCCAATGCGTCGGGGCCGATCAAACTCTTCTGTGACAACACTGGAGCTATTGCCCTCGCCAAGGAGCCCAGGTTTCACAAGAAGACCAGGCACATCAAGCGTCGTTTCAACTCCATCCGTGAAAATGTTCAAGATGGAGACATAGAGATTTGCAAAGTGCACACGGATCTGAATGTCGCAGATCCGCTGACTAAACCTCTCTCGCGTGCAAAACATGATCAACACCAGAACTCTATGGGTGTTCGATTCATCACAATGTAACTAGATTGGTGACTCTAGTGCAAGTGGGAGACTGTTGGAAATATGCCCTAGAGGCAATAATAAAAGTATTATTATATTTCAATGTTCATGATAAATGTCTTTTATTCATGCTATAACTGTATTATCCGGAAATCGTAATACACGTGTGAATACTTAGACCACAATATGTCCCTGGTGAGCCTCTAGTTGACTAGCTCGTTGTGATCAACAGATAGTCATGGTTTCCTGACTATGGACATTGGATGTCGTTGATAACGGGATCACATCATTAGGAGAATGATGTGATGGACAAGACCCAATCCTAAGCATAGCATAAAAGATCGTGTAGTTCGTTTTGCTAGAGCTTTGCCAATGTCAAGTATCTCTTCCTTCGACCATGAGATCGTGTAACTCCCGGATACCGTAAGAGTGCCTTGGGTGTATCAAACGTCACAACGTAACTGGGTGACTATAAAGGTGCATTACAGGTATCTCCGAAAGTATCTGTTGGGTTGACACGGATCGAGACTGGGATTTGTCACTCCGTATGACGGAGAGGTATCTCTGGGCCCACTCGGTAATGCATCATCATAATGAGCTCAATGTGACCAAGGTGTTGGACACGGGATCATGCATTACGGTACGAGTAAAGTGACTTGCCGGTAACGAGACTGAACAAGGTATTGGGATACCGACGATCGAGTCTCGGGCAAGTAACGTACCGATTGACAAAGGGAATTGCATACAGGGTTTGATCGAATCCTCGACATCGTGGTTCATCCGATGACAACATCGAGGAGCATGTGGGAGCCATCATGGGTATCCAGATCCCGCTGTTGGTTATTGACCTGAGAGCGTCTCGGTCATGTCTGCATGTCTCCCGAACCCGTAGGGTCTACACACTTAAGGTTCGGTGACGCTAGGGTTATTAGGAAGACTAGTATGTGACTACCGAATGTTGTTCGGAGTCCCGGATGGGATCCTGGACGTCACGAGGAGCTCCGGAAGGGTCCGGAGGTAAAGATTTATATATGGGAAGTTGTCAAACGGACACCGGGAAGTTTCGGGGTCATACCGGTATTGTACCGGGGCCACCGGAAGGGTTCCGGGGGTCCACCGGGAGGGGCCACCCCTCCCGGGGGGCCACATGGGCTGCGTGGGGCAGGGAGCCAGCCCCTGGTGGGCTGGCCGCACCCCCTCCCTTGGGCCCATGCGCCTAGGGTTGAGGGGGGAACCCTAGAGGGGGCGCCCCCCTTGGCTTGGGGGGCAAGCCACCCTCTCCCCTCTCCCCTTGGCCGCCGCACCCCCCCTAGATGGGTTCTAGGGGGCCGGCCCCCTTCTCCCTTCCCCCTATAAATAGAGGGGTGAGGGGAGGGCAGCCGCACCACCCTCCAAGGCGCAGCCCTCCCCTCCCCAACACCTCTCCTCCTCCGTTGTGTGCTTGGCGAAGCCCTGTCGGAGTACTGCCTCTCCACCATCACCACGCCGTCGTGCTGCCGGTGGAGCTGTCTTCCTCAACCTCTCCTTCCCCCTTGCTGGATCAAGAAGGAGGAGACGTCTCCCGTCCCGTACGTGTGTTGAACGCGGAGGTGCTGTCCGTTCAGCACTTGGTCATCGGTGATTCGAATCACGTCGAGTACGACTACATCATCACCTTGCAAGCTTCCGCACGCGATCTACAAGTGGTATGTAGATGCAAACTCTCTCCCTTGACTCGTTGCTTAGATGAACTCATAGATGGATCTTGGTGAAACCGTAGGAAAAATTTTAATTTTCTGCAACGTTCCCCAACAGTGGCATCATGAGCTAGGTCTATGCGTAGTTCTCTTTGCACGAGTAGAACACAATTTTGTTGTGGGCGTGGATTTTGTCATCTTACTTGCCTCTACTAGTCTTTTCTTGCTCAACGGTATTGTGGGATGAAGCGGCCCGGACCAACCTTACACGTACGCTTACGTGAGACCGGTTCCACCGACTGACATGCACTAGTTGCATAAGGTGGCTGGCGGGTGTCTGTCTCTCCCACTTTAGTTGGAGCGGAATCGATGAACAGGGCCCTTATGAAGGGTAAATAGAAGTTGACAAAATCACGTTGTGGTGATTCGTAGGTAAGAAAACGTTCTTGCTAGAACCCAATTGCAGCCACGTAAAAGATGCAACAACAATTAGAGGACGTCTAACTTGTTTTTGCAGCGATTGATCATGTGATGTGATATGGCCAGAAGTTGTGATGAATGATGAATTGTGATGTATGAGATCATGTTCTTTGTAATAGGATTCACGACTTGCATGTCGATGAGTATGACAACCGGCAGGAGCCATAGGAGTTGTCTTTATTTTTTGTATGACCTGCGTGTCATTGAATAACGCCATGTAAACTACTTTACTTTATTGCTAAACGTTAGTCATAGAAGTAGAAGTAGTCGTTGGCGTGACAACTTCATGAAGACACGATGGAGATCATGATGGAGATCATGGTGTCAAGCCGGTGACAAGATGATCATGGAGCCCCGAAGATGAAGATCAATGGAGCTATATGATATTGGCCATATCATGTCACAACTATATAATTGCATGTGATGTTTATTATGTTTATGCATCTTGTTTACTTAGGACGACGGTAGTAAATAAGATGATCCCTTACAAAATTTCAAGAAGTGTTCTCCCCTAACTGTGCACCGTTGCTACAGTTCGTCGCTTCTAAGCACCACGTGATGATCGGGTGTGATGGATTCTTACGTTCACATACAACGGGTGTAAGACAGTTTTACACAGCGAAAACACTTAGGGTTAACTTGACGAGCCTAGCATGTGCAGACATGGCCTCGGAACACGGAGACCGAAAGGTCGAACACGAGTCGTATGGAAGATACGATCAACATGAGAATGTTCACCGACGATGACTAGTCCGTCTCACGTGATGATCGGACACGGGCTAGTCGACTCGGATCGTGTAACACTTAGATGACTAAAGGGATGTCTAATCTAAGTGGGAGTTCATAATTTGATTAGAACTTTATTATCATGAACTTAGTCTAAAACCTTTGCAAATATGTCTTGTAGATCAATGGCCAACGCTAATGTCAACATGAACTTCAACGCGTTCCTAGAGAAAACCAAGCTGAAAGATGATGGCAGCAACTATACGGACTGGGTCCGGAACCTGAGGATCATCCTCATAGCTGCCAGGAAACAATATGTCCTAGAAGGACCGCTAGGTGACGCTCCCGTCCCAGAGAACCAAGACATTATGAATGCTTGGCAGTCTCGTGCTGATGATTACTCCCTCGTTCAGTGCGGCATGCTTTACAGCTTAGAACCGGGGCTCCAAAAGCGTTTTGAGCATCACGGAGCATATGAGATGTTCGAAGAGCTGAAACTAGTTTTTCAAGCTCATGCCCGGGTCGAGAGATATGATGTCTCCGACAAGTTCTACAGTTGTAAGATGGAGGAAAACAGTTCTGTCAGTGAGCACATCCTGAAGATGTCTGGGTTGCACAACCGTATGACCCAGCTGAACATTAACCTCCCAGATGAGGCGGTCATTGACAGAATCCTCCAGTCGCTCCCACCAAGCTACAAGAGCTTTGTGATGAACTACAACATGCAGGGGATGGAAAAGACCATTCCTGAAGTGTTCTCGATGCTGAAGTCAGCAGAGGCTGAAATCAAGAAAGAACATCAAGTGTTGATGGTCAATAAGACCACTAAGTTCAAGAAGGGCAAGGGTAAGAAGAACTTCAAGAAGGACGGCAAAGATGTTGCCGCGCCTGGTAAGCCAGTTACCGGGAAGAAGTCAAAGAATGGACCCAAGCCTGAGACTGAGTGCTTTTATTGCAAGGGGAAGGGTCACTGGAAGCGGAACTGCCCCAAATACTTAGCGGATAAGAAGGCCGGCAACACCAAAGGTATATTTGATATACATGTGATTGATGTGTACCTTACCAGTACTCGTAGTAACTCCTGGGTATTTGATACCGGTGCCGTTGCTCATATTTGTAACTCACAGCAGGAGCTGCGGAATAAACGGAGACTGGCGAAGGACGAGGTGACGATGCGCGTCGGGAATGGTTCCAGAGTCGATGTGATCGCCGTCGGCACGCTGCCTCTACATTTACCTACGGGATTAGTTTTGAACCTTAATAATTGTTATTTAGTGCCAAGTTTGAGCATGAACATTGTATCTGGATCTCGTTTAATACGAGATGGCTACTCATTTAAGTCTGAGAATAATGGTTGTTCGATTTATATGAGAGATATGTTTTATGGTCATGCTCCGATGGTCAATGGTTTATTCTTAATGAATCTCGAGCGTAATATTACACATGTTCATAGTGTAGATGCCAAAAGATTTAAAGTTGATAACGATAGTCCCACATACTTGTGGCACTGCCGCCTTGGTCACATTGGTGTCAAGCGCATGAAGAAGCTCCATGCCGATGGACTTTTAGAGTCTCTTGATTATGAATCGTTTGACACGTGCGAACCATGCCTCTTGGGCAAAATGACCAAGACTCCGTTCTCCGGAACAATGGAGCGAGCAACCAACTTGTTGGAAATCATACATACCGATGTGTGCGGTCCAATGAGCGTTGAGGCTCGCGGAGGATATCGTTATGTTCTCACTCTCACAGATGACTTGAGTAGATATGGGTATGTCTACTTAATGAAACACAAGTCTGAGACCTTTGAAAAGTTCAAGGAATTTCAGAATGAGGTAGAGAATCAACGTGACCGAAAGATAAAATTCTTACGATCAGATCGTGGAGGAGAATACTTAAGTCACGAATTTGGTACACACTTAAGGAAATGTGGAATCGTTTCACAGCTCACGCCGCCTGGAACACCTCAGCGAAACGGTGTGTCCGAACGTCGTAATCGCACTCTATTGGATATGGTGCGGTCTATGATGTCTCTTACCGATTTACCGCTATCATTTTGGGGATACGCTCTAGAGACAGCTACATTCACTTTAAATAGGGCACCGTCTAAATCCGTTGAGACGACACCGTATGAATTATGGTTTGGAAAGAAACCTAAGCTGTCGTTTCTAAAAGTTTGGGGATGCGATGCTTATGTCAAGAAACTTCAACCTGAAAAGCTCGAACCCAAGTCGGAAAAATGCGTATTCATAGGATACCCTAAGGAAACTGTAGGGTATACCTTCTACTTAAGATCCGAAGGCAAGATCTTTGTTGCCAAGAACGGATGCTTTCTGGAAAAAGAGTTTCTCTCGAAAGAAGTAAGTGGGAGGAAAGTAGAACTCGATGAAGTACTACCTCTTGAGCGGGAAAGTGGCGCAGCACAGGAAACCGTTCCTGTGATGCCCACACCAACTGAAGAGGAAAACCATGATAATGATCAAGGTACTTCGGATCAAGTTACTGCTGAACTTCGTAGGTCCACAAGGACACGTTCCGCACCAGAGTGGTACGGCAACCCTGTCCTGGAAATCATGTTGTTAGACAACAATGAACCTTCGAACTATGAAGAAGCGATGGCGGGCCCGGATTCCAACAAATGGCTTGAAGCCATGAAATCCGAGATAGAATCCATGTATGAAAACAAAGTATGGACTTTGACAGACTTGCCCGATGATCGGCGAGCGATAGAAAACAAATGGATCTTTAAGAAGAAGACGGACGCGGATGGTAATGTTACCATCTATAAAGCTCGACTTGTCGCTAAGGGTTATCGACAGGTTCAAGGGATTGACTACGACGAGACATTCTCTCCCGTAGCGAAGCTAAAGTCCGTCCGAATCATGTTAGCAATTGCCGCATACTATGATTATGAGATATGGCAGATGGACGTCAAAACAGCATTCCTTAACGGGCATCTTAAGGAAGAACTGTATATGATGCAGCCGGAAGGTTTTGTCGATCCTCGGAACGCTAACAAAGTATGCAAGCTCCAGCGATCCATTTATGGACTGGTGCAAGCATCTCGGAGTTGGAACATTCGCTTTGATGAGATGATCAAAGCGTTTGGGTTTATGCAGACTTATGGAGAAGCCTGCGTTTACAAGAAAGTGAGTGGGAGCTCTGTAGCATTTCTCATATTATATGTAGATGACATACTCTTGATGGGAAATAATATAGAATTTCTGGACAGCATTAAGGCCTACTTGAATAAGTGTTTTTCAATGAAGGACCTTGGAGAAGCTGCTTATATATTAGGCATCAAGATCTATAGAGATAGATCGAGACGCCTCATAGGTCTTTCACAAAGCACATACCTTGATAAGATTTTGAAGAGATTCAAAATGGATCAGTCCAAGAAGGGGTTCTTGCCTATGTTACAAGGTGTGAGATTGAGCTCGGCTCAGTCACCGACCACGGCAAAAGATAAAGAAGAGATGAGTGTCATCCCCTATGCTTCAGCCATAGGATCTATTATGTATGCCATGCTGTGTACCAGACCCGATGTAAACCTTGCCGTAAGTTTGGTAGCAAGATACCAAAGTAATCCCGGCAAGGAACACTGGACAGCGGTCAAGAATATCCTGAAGTACCTGAAAAGGACAAAGGACATGTTTCTCGTTTATGGAGGAGACGAAGAGCTCGTCGTAAAGGGTTACGTCGACGCTAGCTTCGACTCAGATCTGGATGACTCTAAGTCACAAACCGGATACGTGTATATGTTGAATGGTGGAGCAGTAAGCTGGTGCAGCTGCAAGCAGAGCGTCGTGGCGGGATCTACGTGTGAAGCGGAGTACATGGCAGCCTCGGAGGCAGCACATGAAGCGATTTGGGTGAAGGAGTTCATCACCGACCTAGGAGTCATACCCAATGCGTCGGGGCCGATCAAACTCTTCTGTGACAACACTGGAGCTATTGCCCTCGCAAAGGAGCCCAGGTTTCACAAGAAGACCAGGCACATCAAGCGTCGTTTCAACTCCATCCGTGAAAATGTTCAAGATGGAGACATAGAGATTTGCAAAGTGCACACGGATCTGAATGTCGCAGATCCGCTGACTAAACCTCTCTCGCGTGCAAAACATGATCAACACCAGAACTCTATGGGTGTTCGATTCATCACAATGTAACTAGATTAGTGACTCTAGTGCAAGTGGGAGACTGTTGGAAATATGCCCTAGAGGCAATAATAAAAGTATTATTATATTTCATTGTTCATGATAATTGTCTTTTATTCATGCTATAACTGTATTATCCGGAAATCGTAATACACGTGTGAATACTTAGACCACACTATGTCCCTGGTAAGCCTCTAGTTGACCAGCTCGTTGTGATCAACAGATAGTCATGGTTTCCTGACTATGGACATTGGATGTCGTTGATAACGGGATCACATCATTAGGAGAATGATGTGATGGACAAGACCCAATCCTAAGCATAGCATAAAAGATCGTGTAGTTCGTTTTGCTAGAGCTTTGCCAAGTGTCAAGTATCTCTTCCTTCGACCATGAGATCGTGTAACTCCCGGATACCGTAAGAGTGCCTTGGGTGTATCAAACGTCACAACGTAACTGGGTGACTATAAAGGTGCATTACAGGTATCTCCGAAAGTATCTGTTGGGTTGACACGGATCGAGACTGGGATTTGTCACTCCGTATGACGGAGAGGTATCTCTGGGCCCACTCGGTAATGCATCATCATAATGAGCTCAATGTGACCAAGGTGTTGGACACGGGATCATGCATTACGGTACGAGTAAAGTGACTTGCCGGTAACGAGACTGAACAAGGTATTGGGATACCGACGATCGAGTCTCGGGCAAGTAACGTACCGATTGACAAAGGGAATTGCATACAGGGTTTGATCGAATCCTCGACATCGTGGTTCATCCGATGACAACATCGAGGAGCATGTGGGAGCCATCATGGGTATCCAGATCCCGCTGTTGGTTATTGACTGAGAGCGTCTCGGTCATGTCTGCATGTCTCCCGAACCCGTAGGGTCTACACACTTAAGGTTCGGTGACGCTAGGGTTATTAGGAAGACTAGTATGTGACTACCGAATGTTGTTCGGAGTCCCGGATGGGATCCTGGAAGTCACGAGGAGATCCGGAAGGATCCAGAGGTAAAGATTTATATATGGGAAGTTGTCAAACGGACACCGGGAAGTTTCGGGGTCATACCGGTATTGTACCGGGGCCACCGGAAGGGTTTCGGGGGTCCACCGGGAGGGGCCACCCCTCCCGGGGGGCCACATGGGTTGCGTGGGGCAGGGAGCCAGCCCCTGGTGGGCTGGCCGCACCCCCCTCCCTTGGGCCCATGCGCCTAGGGTTGAGGGGGAACCCTAGAGGGGGCGCCCCCCTTGGCTTGGGGGGCAATCCACCCTCTCCCCTCTCCCCTAGGCCGCCGCACCCCCCCTAGATGGGTTCTAGGGGGCCGGCCCCCTTCTCCCTTCCCCCTATAAATAGAGGGGTGAGGGGAGGGCAGCCGCACCACCCTCCAAGGCGCAGCCCTCCCCTCCCCAACACCTCTCCTCCTCCGTTGTGTGCTTGGCGAAGCCCTGTCGGAGTACTGCCTCTCCATCATCACCACGCCGTCGTGCTGCCGGTGGAGCTGTCTTCCTCAACCTCTCCTTCCCCTTGCTGGATCAAGAAGGAGGAGACGTCTCCCGTCCCGTACGTGTGTTGAACGCGGAGGTGCTGTCCGTTCAGCACTTGGTCATCGGTGATTCGAATCACGTCGAGTACGACTACATCATCACCTTGCAAGCTTCCGCACGCGATCTACATGTGGTATGTAGATGCAAACTCTCTCCCTTGACTCGTTGCTTAGATGAACTCATAGATGGATCTTGGTGAAACCGTAGGAAAATTTTTAATTTTCTGCAACGTTCCCCAACAGCTCCTCACAAGTCCCACGCACCTACACAAACAAACAAAGAACTCGCAACCAACACAATAAAGGGGTTGTCAATCCCTTCACGGCCACTTGCGAAAGTGAGATCTGATAGAGATAGTATGATAAGATAAATATATTTTTGGTATTTTATAATATAGACGCAAAAAGTAAAGATGCAAATAAAAGTAGGTTGAAAGCTTATATGATAAAAGATAGACCCGGGGGCCATAGGTTTCACTAGAGGCTTCTCTCAAGATAGCATAAGTATTACGGTGGGTGAACAAATTACTGTTGAGCAATTGATAGAAAAACGAATAATTTATGAGATTATCTAGGCATGATCATGTATATAGGCATCACGTCCGTGACAAGTAGACCGACTCCTACCTGCATCTACTACTATTACTCCACACATCGACCGCTATCCAGCATGCATCTAGAGTATTAAGTTCATAAGAACAGAGTAACGCATTAAGAAAGATGACATGATGTAGAGGGATAAAATCAAGCAATATGATATAAACCCCATCTTTTTATCCTCGATGGCAACAATACAATATGTGCCTTGCAACCCTTTCTGTCACTGGGTAAGGACACCGAAAGATTGAACCCAAAGCTAAGCACTTCTCCCATGGCAAGAAAGATCAATCTAGTAGGCCAAACCAAACTGATAATTCAAAGAGACTTGCAAAGGTAACTCAATCATACATAAAAGAATTCAGAGAAGATTCAAATATTTCATATAGATAAACTTGATCATAAACCACAATTCATCGGATCTCGACAAACACACCGCAAAAAGAGTTTACATCGAATAGATCTCCACAAGAGAGGGGGAGAACATCGTATTGAGATCCAAAAAGAGAGAAGAAGCCATCTAGCTAATAACTATGGACCCGAAGGTCTGTGGTAAACTACTCACAGCTCATCGGAAGGGCTATGGTGTTGATGTAGAAGCCCTCCGTGGTTGATTCCCCCTCCGGCGGTGCGCCGGCGAAGGCTCCAAGATGGGATCTCACGGATATAGAAGGTTACGGTGGCGGAAATATTTCTTCGGTGGCTCCCTAGATGTTTTCGGGGTACGTAGGTATATATAGGAGGAAGAAGTACATCGGTGGCTGCTCGAGGGGCCCAGGAGACAGGGGGCGCGCCCAGGAGGGGTGGGCGCGCCCTCCTATCTCCTGGCGACCTCGATTGCTTCTTGACTTGCACTCCAAGTTCTCCGGATCACGTTTGTTCCAAAAATCACGCTCCTGAAGGTTTCATTCCGTTTGGACTCCGTTTGATATTCCTTTTCTTCAAAATACTGAAATAAGCAAAAAACAACAATACGGGCTGGGCCTCCGATTAGTAGGTTAGTCCCAAAAATGATATAAATGTGTAAAATAAATCCCATAAACATCCAAAACAGGTAATATAATAGCATGGAACAATCAAAAATTATAGATACGTTGGAGACGTATCAAGCATCCCCAAGCTTAATTCCTGCTTGTCCTCGCGTAGGTAAATGATAAAGACAGAATTTCTGATGTGGAATGCTACCTAGCATAATTCTCAATGTATTTCTCTTTATTGTGGCATGAATGTTCAGATCCAAATGATTCAAAATAAAAGTTCATATTGACAAAAGAAATAGTAACACTTCAAGCATACTAATCAAAGCAATCATGCCTTCTCAAAATAACATGGCTAAAGAAAGTTCATCCCTACAAAATCATATAGTTAGGCTATGCTTCATTTTCGTCACACAAAGATGTTCCAAAATTCTACACCCCCGATGACAAGCCAAGCAATTGTTTCATACTTAAATAATCTCAAACTTTTTCAACCTTCATGCAATACATCAGCGTGAGCCATGGATATAGCACTATGGTGGAATAGAATAATGATGATGGGGATTGTGTGGGGAAAACAAAAAAAGGATAAAGTCTCACATTGACGAGGATAATCAACAAGCTATGGAGATGCCCATCAATTGATGTCAACATGAGGAGTAGGGATTGCCATGCAACGGATGCACTAGAGCTATAAATGAATGCTCAACAAAAGAAAACTAGTGGGTGTGCATCCAACTTGCTTGCTCATGAAGACCTAGGGCATTTGAGGAAGCCCATCGTAGGAATATACAAGCCAAGTTCTATAATGAAAAATTCCCCCTAGTATATGAAAGTGACAACAAATGAGACTCACTATATGAAACATGGTGCTACTTTGAAGCACAATAAATGAGACTCATTGCATGAAGAACATGGTGCTACTTTGAAGCACAAGTGTGGAAAAATAGATAGTAACATTGCCCCTTTTATTTATTTTCTTTTTTTTCTTTTTCTTTTTTTCCTTTTTTTGGGCCTTTCTTTTTTTCTTTTTTGGCCTTTCTTTTTTTTTCTTTTTGGGCAATGGTCTAATAATGATGATCATCACACTTTCATTGATTACAACATATGAATTACAACTTGAAACTAGAACAAGATATGACTCTATATGAATGCCTCCGGTGGTGTACCGGGATGGTGCAATGAATCAAGAATGACATGTATGAAAAATTATGCATGGTGGCTTTGCCACAAATACGATGTCAACTACATGATCATGCAATGGCAATATGACAAAAGTAATGTATGTCATGATGATGATGAACGGAACGGTGGAAAGTTGCATGGCAATATATCTTGGAATGGCTATGGAAATGCCATAATAGGTAGGTATAGTGGCTGTTTTGAGGAAGATATAAGGAGGTTTATGTGTGATAGAGCGTATCATATCACGGGATTTTGGATGCACCGGCAAAGTTTGCACCAACTCTCAAGGTGAGAAAGGGCAATGCACGGTACTGAAGAGGCTAGCAATGGTGGAAAGGTAAAAGCGTGTATAATCCATGGACTCAACATTAGTCATAAGAACTCATATAATTATTGCAAAAATTTAGAAGTCATAAAAAATCAAGCACTACACGCATGCTCCTAGAGGGATAGATTGGTAGGAAAATACCATCGCTCGTCCCCGACCGCCACTCGTAAGGATGCACAAGCCAGGTACACTTCATGTTTCAAATTTGTTACACAACTTTAACCATACGTGCATGCTACGGGACTTTCTAACTTCAACACAAGCATTATTTAAATTCATAATCACCCAACTAGCATGAATTTAATATCACTACCTCCATATTTCAAAACAATTATCAAGTATCAAATTGATCATAGCATCCAATTCACTTCCTATGATAGTTTTTATTATACCCAACTTAGATGCTCATCCTTCTAGGACCAATTTATAACCATAGCAAATACCATGCTGTTCTAAGAGACTCTCAAAATAATATAAGTGAAGCATGAGAAACTAGTAATTTCTACAAAATTAAGCCACCGCCATGCTCTAAAAGATATAAGTGAAGCACTAGAGCAAAAAACTATCAAGCACAAAAGATATAAGTGAAGCACATAGAGTATTCTAATAAATTTCAATCAAGTAGGCTTCTCCCAAAAGGTGTGTACAGCAAGGATGATTGTGGTAAACTAAAAAGCAAATACTAATATAATACACGACGCTCCAAGCAAAACACATATCTTGTGGCGAATAAAAATATAGCTCCAAGTAAAGTTACCAATGAACGAAGACGAAAGAGGGGATGCCTTCCCGGGGCATCCCCAAGCTTAGGCTTTTGGCTATTCTTGAATATCTTGGGGTGCCTTGGGCATCCCCAAGCTTAGGCTTTTGCCACTCTTTATTCCATAGTCCATCAAAGCTTTACCCAAAACTTGAAAACTCCACAACACAAAACTCAACATGAAATCTCATAAGCTCCGTTAGTGAAAGAAAACAAAACCACCACATAAGGTACTGTAATGAACTCATTCTTTATTTATATTGGTGTTAAACCTACTGTATTCCAACTTCTCTATGGTTTATAAACTATTTTACTAGCCATAGATGCATCAAAATAAGCAAACAACACACGAAAAGCAGAATCTGACAAAAACAGAACAGTCTGTAGCAATCTGTAACTAACGCAAACTTCTGGAACTTTAAAAATCCTACCAAAATAGGAAGTCTTGTAAAATTTTTCTATTGAATAGCAGAAAAAATAATCAATGCAAAATCTCGTTTCTGTGATTTATTGTATATTTTCTCGTGAGCGCAAAGTTTCTGTTTTTCAGCAGAATCAAATCAACTATCATCATAGGTTATCCTATAGGTTCTACTTGGAACAAACACTAATTAAAACATAAAAACACATCTAAACATAAGGTATATGCAAAATTTTTTACATAACAGCAAGGAAAAATATTGGGTTGTCTCCCAACAAGCGCTTTTCTTTAAAGCCTTTTTAGCTAGGCATTGAGATTTCAATGATGCTCACATGAAAGACAAGAATTGAAGCACAAAGAGAGCATCATAAAACATGTGACAAACACACTTAAGTCTAACATACTTCCTATGCATAGGCATCTTGTAAGAAAACAAATTACCAAGGTAAGCAAAAACTAGCATATGTAAGGAAGAACAAAGAGATGGTAGCAATCTCAACATGAAGAGAGGTAATTTAGTAAAATGAAAATTTCTACGACCATATTTTCCTCTCTCATAATAATTACATGTAGGATCATAAGCAAATTCAACAAAATAACTATCACATAAAATATTTCCAACACGATCCACATGCATGTGAAGTTGACACTCTTCCAAAATAGTGGGATTAACATTAACTAAAGTCATGACCTCTCCAAACCCACTTTTGTGAAAAATACCATAAGATTGAACATTCTCCAAATATGTGGGATCTAAAGTTGACAATCTTCCAAACCCAATTTCAATATTATTGAAAACACTATTATCAATCTCATATTCATCATGGGGCTTAAATAAATTTTCAAGATCATAATTAGAATCACTCCAATCATGATCAATGCAACAAGTAGTAGACATAGCAAAACTAGCATCCCCAAGCTTAGGGTTTTGCATATTATTAGCACAATTGACATCAAGAGAATTTATAAATTGCAATCATGCATTTTATTCAAAGATCTATCATGAATCACTTCATAAAGTTCTTCATCACAATTTTCAGATTCACGAATTTCAAGAAAAACTTCATAAAGATAATCTAGTGCACAAAACTCACTAGCAATTGGTTCATCATAATTGGATCTCTTAAAAAGATTAGCAAGCGGATGAGGATCCATAGATCTTAGGTTCTCTGTTAAGTAATAAATAAACAACTATTCCAACAAAACAAGCAAACGAGCCAAGTAAGACATCAAAGCAAACGAAAAGACGAACAGAAGCGAATAAAGCGGCAAGGGTGAAGTGGGGGAGAGGAGAACGAGAGGCAAATGGCAAATAATGTAAATGCGAGGGAGATGAGTTTGTGATGGGTACTTGGTATGTCTTGACTTGAGCGAAGACCTCCCCGGCAACGGTGCCAGAAATCCTTCTTGCTACGTCTTGAGCTTGCGTTGGTTTTCCTTGAAGAGGAAAGGGTGATGCAGTAGAGTAGCGTAAGTATTTCCCTAAGTTTTTGAGAACCAAGGTATCAATCCAGTAGGAGGCTCCTCACAAGTCCCACACACCTACACAAACAAACAAAGAACTCGCAACCAACGCAATAAAGGGGTTGTCAATCCCTTCACGGCCACTTGCGAAAGTGAGATCTGATAGAGATAGTATGATAAGATAAATATATTTTTGGTACTTTATAATATAGACGCAAAAAGTAAAGATGCAAATAAAAGTAGATTGAAAGCTTATATGATAAAAGATAGACCCGGGGGCCATAGGTTTCACTAGAGGCTTCTCTCAAGATAGCATAAGTATTACGGTGGGTGAACAAATTACTGTCGAGCAATTGATAGATAAGCGAGTAATTATGAGATTATCTAGGCATGATCATGTATATAGGCATCAAGTCCGTGACAATTAGACCGACTCCTGCCTGCATCTACTACTATTACTCCACAAATCGACCGCTATCCAGCATGCATCTAGAGTATTAAGTTCATAAGAATAGAGTAACGCATTAAGAAAGATGACATGATGTAGAGGGATAAACTCAAGCAATATGATATAAACCCCATCTTTTTATCCTCGATGACAACAATACAATACGTGCCTTGCAACCCTTTCTGTCACTGGGTAAGGACACCGCAAGATTGAACCCAAAGCTAAGCACTTCTCCCATGGCAAGAAAGATCAATCTAGTAGGCCAAACCAAACTGATAATTCGAAGAGACTTGCAAAGATAACTCAATCATACATAAAAGAATCCAGAGAAGATTCAAATATTTCTCATAGATAAACTTGATCATAAACCCACAATTCATCGGATCTCGACAAACACACCGTAAAAAGAGTTTACATCGAATAGATCTCCACAAGAGAGGGGGAGAACATTGTATTGAGATCCAAAAAGAGAGAAGAAGCCATCTAGCTAATAACTATGGACCCGAAGGTCTATGGTAAACTACTCACAACTCATCGGAAGGGCTATGGTGTTGATGTAGAAGCCCTCCATGGTCGATTCCCCCTCCGGCGGAGCGCCGACGAAGGCTCCAAGATGGGATCTCACGGATACAGAAGGTTACGGTGGCGGAAACATTTCGTTGGTGGCTCCTTGGATGTTTTCAGGGTAAGTAGGTATATATAAGAGGAAGAAGTACGTCGGTGGCCGCTCGAGGGGCCCAGGAAACAGGGGGTGCGCCCAGGAGGGGTGGACACACCCTCCTATCTCCTGGCCACCTCGATTGCTTCTTGACTTGCACTCCAAGTTCTCCGGATCATGTTTGTTCCAAAAATCACGCTCCCTAAGGTTTCATTCCGTTTGGACTTCGTTTGATATTCCTTTTCTTCGAAATACTGAAATAGGCAAAAGAACAACAATACGGGCTGGGCCTCTAGTTAGTAGGTTAGTCCCAAAAATGATATAAATGTGTAAAATAAAGCCCATAAACATCCAAAACAGGTAATATAATATCATGGAACAATAAAAAATTATAGATACGTTGGAGACGTATCAGCGTGCAAGCTCATAATCATTATGATGCTGTTCAGAATCTGAGATTCATGAAAACATAAAGAGTAGTTAGATTATCTATGGAATGCATTGCGGATTCAACTCGAAGAGTGTCTCCCTATAAACCCCTGCATATGCAAAGTTCACCCTCAACCGTGCTGACCAGACCACACACAGAAATACAAACCCCTTATGTCTCTATAACAGGCAGACACACATTTCAAAACTGAAGTAGGAACATTAGAATCATATGAAATTCGTATTTGAACAAATAAACTAAGGAATTATGAGTGGCATAATGTTTAGCTTCAAGGGTGGAGTGTTGGTAGTGCGGCACAAAGCAAGTAGGCAAATTGTATTCCATGTAAAAGATCGAAGCCTATGTAAAAGCTGGAAATGACACTTTCTTTCTATACAATGCAGTGTTCGTTGCCCACACATGATGCAAGAGATCACATAGAGAAATACTATTCACTCATGTCTACGGTTCTATTAGTTTGAAACAGGGTGGTCCACCCTAAAACAATATTGACAACAAATATGACAAGGCAAACATAGATGTAGTGAATCAATCATTTACTTGTGAGCTTACTAGGACAAGTACGCAGAATTGTAACTGCAGTAAGAGACCGTCCAAAATCCGAATCAAGAAGTTTGTCTAGCACTTATTGTTTGCAACTAATCGACGTGAATAATTGGATATTATATCAAATGAGTAAGAAAGACAAGTAAAATTGTCAACAAACCTGGCTTGAAGTAGTAATCTGGGTCAATGTCACTACGACCAACAATCCAAAATGACTAGTATCTGTTCCTAGGGCCGGAATTTTGAAAACTCTGTGAACTTTATAGGTACTAAAGATTACTGAAATACATCTGAACCATTAAATGTAGGTAGCACTCAGCACACAACAAACCCTAATGACAGTCCTGCCTAATAAGTAATGAATCAATTAGAAAATGGGTGATGAGGAGTGGCTGCTGAGTGTTGAGGACGTATCTCAGGATAAATCGGGTTGGCTTAGTGGGTGTTGCACGCCTGAGCCCTGAACAGACTAGGAAGGTAGGCACGGCGGCGCGCCCGGGCAGCGGTGACGCTATTGGGCGAGCGGCTCCCGACCTCCTGTTAGTCCAGCGTCTCCTCCTAGAGTCATGCCGTCGAGGGATGGCAAGTTGACGGTGAGGCAGGTGGCTGGGGGAGAGTAGAGATCGGAAGCACGCAGCAGAATAGAGGGGAATTGGGGCCTGGGACGACCCAAAATCCTAGGGTGGACTGGCCCATCGTGGGCACCCTGTAGAGATACACACCCGATCGGCGAACATGCATTTTCGAAACTAATTTAGGAATATTTAGCTGACCAATTAAACGACTCTGTTTTAATAATGTCAGATTCATATTTGAACAACTAAGCTTGTTTAGCTTGATGGGTGGAGTAGTGCTATTATGACACGAAGCACGTATTCTGATCGTATAATGTTCATAAAAGGGGGAAACTCTAAGCATATTTTTTAGCAAAAAGGGTTTCCCCTCCGATTTCTTTTAAAGAAACCACCACGGAACCAACATGATCAATTAAACCCTAAGCATGATCAATTAAACCCTAAGCATGATCAATTAAACCTTATTATGACTGTGCCATGGCAGATTTGAAGTTGCAAACTGGAGAAATGATATTTAGCATCCATTGTTTGCTTCGAACTAAGAACTAAATTCTAAGAGATGAAAAGAAAGTAGAGTAACCAAGTTACGATCTATTTTCTGGTTGAGATCAAAAAGTTGAGGAGATATGAAGTACCACCTCTCTTGTGGCGCCGTGTGGGCATCGGGGGTGCGATGGCTGTCGGTGGCCTTGAAGCAGATCTGTGATGGTAGACGGGTGCAGCGGGGGATAAGTCCCGTTGCGGTGGAAGAGAAGGTCGTGTGAGCGCCCTCGACAAGGAGGACGACGGCGCCGATGGAGTGAGAGGACGCGATGCAAGGCTCTTGGTCCGTCACCGTGGATGAGAAATGTCCATCTCTAGCATTGGACGACACGGTCTTGGTAGCGCTCCGGCATGGTGGAGGACGGTGGCGATGGATGGGGTGGGGACGGTGTCGATGGATGGGGTGGAGGACGGTGGCGATGGATCGGGTGGCGATGTATGAATGAGAAAATGGAGGGAGAGGTACGGGGAACCATGTTTTCGGGATGCTCCTGTCTGAAATATGGGAAAGTTACAAACTTAGCCCCCGCTTAAAATTTGGACGTCTTGTCGGTTGGGGATAAGACGGTAATCTCGCATCTCGCCAATATTTGCCCAGAGTGATTTTGGGCGTGGAGAGGGTGGTTGGCGCCCATGGTTGGTGAGGGAGTCCTGGATTAAGGGGTCCTCGGACAGCCGGACTATATGCATATGCCGGACTGTTGGGCTATGAAGATACACAATAGAAGACTTCATCCCGTGTCCGGGTGGGACTCTCCTTTGCGTGGAAGGCAAGCTTGGTGATTTGGATATGTAGATTCTCTTCTCTGTAACTGACTTGATGTAACCCTAGCCCCCTCCGGTGTCTATATAAACCGGAGGGTTTAGTTCGTAGGAAAAGAACAATCAGAATCATAGGCTAGCTTCTAGGGTTAGCCTCTACGATCTTGTGGTAGATCAACTCTTGTAATACTCATATCATGAAGATCAATCAAGCAGGAAGTAGGGTATTACCTCCATAGAGAGGGCCCGAACCTGGGTAAACATCATGTCCCCCGCCTCCTGTTACCATTAGCCTTAGACGCATAGTTCGGGACCCCCTACCCGAGATCCGCCGGTTTTGACACCGACATTGGTGCTTTCATTAAGAGTTCCACTACATCGTCATCATAAGGCTTGATGGCTCCTTCAATCATTTACAACAACGCGGTCCAGGGTGAGATATTTCTCCCCGGACAGATCTTCGTATTTGGCGGCTTCACACTGCGGGCCAACTTGCTCGGCCATCTGGAGCAGATCGACAGCTACGCCCTGGCCATCAGGTCAGGTTTGGAAGCTTGAACTACACTGCCGACATCCGCGGAGACTCGTTCTTCGACGGATTCGAACCCATGACAGCCGCACCATGTAGCTACGATGAACCTGACTTAAATCTTTCATCAAACCATGCTCAGAAGACAGTGCCTATAACTGTCCTGGCCCTAGATCCCGTGCAGGTCGTGCCATCCGAGGACGGGAGGTTGGACCCCGCCACGGAAGCCACAGACTCAACGGCACTAGAGCCGAACATAGACCTGACTTCCAACGAGGCCTGCATCATCGGAACCTCGGACATGTCTCCGGCCATAGGCTCCAGACCATGTATATCCGTGCCCATCGAATCTAACGAGACACCGATCTTGGAGTTCAGCTCTGCGGACATCTTCCAACACTCCCCCTTAGGTGACGTGTTAAACTCAGTGAAATCTCTCTCTTTATAAGGAGATTCTTGGCCGAACTATGTCCGTCTTGAGTGGGAAGCAGACGATGAAGAACTTCATTACCCACCCACCACCCACTTGATAGACACTATCGACGATTTGACCGACAGCTCGATTTCTACTCCGAAGACATCGATGGTATGGATGACGATGCAGGAGAAGAACAGGAACCACCGCCCACAGGGCGCTGGACAACCACCTCCTCATACGACATATACATGGTGGATACACCCAAAGACAACAATGGCGATGAGAAGAAGGATACAGTTGAGGATAAACCTCCTGAGAAGCAGCCGAAGCACCGATGTCAGTGGCACCGCTCTAAACAACACCAGGGTAAAAACAGCGATACCGGCACAAGAGACAATAACACCCCGGCCGACGCTGAAGACAATGAAGATCCCGCAGACCTAGCCATGAAGCAGGTACAAGGAAATGGTGAACATAGTCCGGGGCTGCTGTCCGATCACAGGATGCCGAAGACACCACTTATCAACCTCTCTTCGAAGAGGAGAATAGTCTGGATGACGATGCATTCATCATCCCGAAAAAATACTTGGAACAAGAGCACCTCCAAAAGAGACTTATTGCCACAGTGAGGAGCTTGAAGAAGCAGAAGCAACGGCTTAAAGCCGCACAGGATACACTCAATGACAGATGGAACGAAGTGCTCGACACTGAGGAAAAATACGACGACAATCTCCAAACAAAGAGCTATCCCAAACATAAACTGCTGCACGAATTCGACGATGAGGCTATCGCGTCCATACCGCTGAAAAACAATACGACCGACCAGCCAGACCGACCACCTCGTGGCCGAGACAGAGCGACTAACAATGCCGCACACAAACCTGCACCCCCTCCCCATAAAGGAAGGGAGGTCGCAGCCAAGTACCAGAAACACGATTTATGTGAGCACCTGGACAAAAGAGCCGGCATAATCAGGTCCATCTACGGATCTAGGGAACGTGCTCCTATACAGGATCATGGCCATCAAACCGACTATACCGGTCGCTTACCAGTTCAGAAACAACACCGAACACTACAACCGTCGGACCCACGCCACGGCATAGCCAAATACAGGGGCGTTGTGCTTCACCGATGAGGTGCTGGATTATGAATTTCCAGAGGGGTTTAAACCCGTAAACATCGAGGCATACAATAGAATGACAAACCTTGCAGTCTGGATAGAAGACTTTATTCTTCACATCCACATGGATCATGGAGATGATGTCCATGCCATCAAATACCTACCCCTCAAGTTGAAAGGACCAGCTCACACTGGCTGAAAAGCCTTCCCGAAAATTCCATTGGAATCTGGGAAGAACTTGAGGATGCTTTCAAGGCCAATTTTCAAGGGACCTATGTCCAACCTCCGGATGCAGATGATCTAAGTCACATAACCCAACAACCTGGAGAGTCAGCCCGTAAGCTTAGGAATAGATTTCTCACCAAGAAGAACCAAATCGTCGACTGTTCGGACGCCAAAGCCTTAGCACCTTTCAAACACAGCCTCCGAGACGAATGGCTGGCCAGACACCTCGTCCAGGAAAGGCCAAGGACAATGGCAGCCCTAACTACTCTCATGACCCGCTTTTGCGCGGGTGAGGACAGTTGGTTGGCCCATAGCAGAACCAGCGATCCAGGCACATCCGAAATCAGGGATGGCATTGGAAAACCACGATGCAATAAAAACAAACGTCGAAACAATGAAGATAGCCTAGAAAATACAGCGGTAAACTCCGGATTCAGGGGCTCTAGACCCGGTCAATGGAAAAAGTCATTTAAAGGCAGCAAATATGGTGCATCCAGCCTAGATAAAATTCTAGACAGGTCCTGCCAGATTCATGGCACCCTCAATAAACTAGCTAATCACACCAACAGAGAATGTTGGGTCTTCAAGCAGGCCGGCAAGCTCAACACCGAACACAAAGGGAAGGGGCTGCAAAGCAAGGACGATTACAAATCTCGCCAGCTGAACACAGGGGGACATAAAAAATTTCCACCGGAGGTCAAAACAGTGAACATGATTTATGTCACTCACATCCCAAAGAGGGAGCGCAAATGCGCACTCCAAGACGTATATGTTGTAGAGCCCGTCGCCCCCAAATTCAACCCATGGTCGGCCTGCCCGATCACCTTCGATCGTAGGGATCATCCAACTAGTATCTGTCACGGGGGTTCGGCTGCCTTAGTGCTCGACCCAATAATCGACGGATACTACCTCACCCGAGTCCTCATGGACGGCGACAGTAGTCTCAATCTGTTATATCAGGATACTATCCGCAAGATGGGGATAGACCCGTCAAGAATCAACCGAAGCAGCACTACCTTTAAAGGAGTAATACCAGGCGTAGAGGCCCACTGCACGGGCTCTCTAACGTTGGAGGTTGTATTTGGTTCTCCCGATAACTTTCGAAGCAAAGAACTAATCTTAGACATTGCTTTGTTCCGAAGCGGATATCATGCACTACTCGGAAGAACGACCTTCGCCCGTTTCAATGCAGTCCCGCATTACGCTTATCTCAAACTCAAGATGCCCGGTCCATGTGGCATTATCACGGTTAGCGGAAAAACGGAGCGCTCTCTTCGTACAGAAGAATATGTGGCGGCTCTAGCAGCCGAAGCACGAAGCAGCCTTTTCAAGCCGAGCAACTCATCGGTCTTCAAGACCACGGAAACAGCTAAATATGTTTGGCGCACACCTAGGTGTAGCAGCTCAGATAAACCTGAGCTTGTTTAGCAGCCATGTCTCCATAAGAAACAGCCCACAAGAAGGTTGTACATGTCTCCCCATGTACATAAATATACACTCAAAATTCCCAGGGTAGCATTGGGGGCACCCCGCATATAAAAAGTCTATAGTTTGGCTTGACCCTATTCGGACTCAATAAGCTACCTTTCACGGTTCATTAAAACAAACCAACTTTACTCACGGTCACACCAGATTCTTTCACCTGGTTTTTTCCTTTCTTACAGATGGCCACCATGCTATACCCCTCAAGGATACGGCACAACAGAGACAAAGGCGCAGACGTGCAGTAGGGCCCCGTTTAAAGGTTTATTTTTAGATTAAGACCATGTGTAAACCTTTTTTATTATCTCTTGTTGTTATATCCTCTCCTGGCACTTAAAATCACCACGAGGGATACCAGCATTATTTGCGAGCTTATGATTCGCCGTACTAAAATGGATGTTATAGCAGCAGCCATCAATGTGTTTTGAGATCTATGCTCTCACCACAGGCGCTCTTTCGTCATGCCGGATTGCCGCACGTACCTTGAAATTCAGTGTTCATTACCGGGGGCTGTATTCATCCCGGTATGTGTTGTAAAGTCCGAATACCTTCGGGGGTGTTCGGCGTTACGAGTTTGGCCTTATATGCATCAGCTCCGAATCATGTCTTTGGTCAAATGTTGGGTTTGCCCGGCTCGCATGTTTTGCTACCTTACATTTCCGTTCTATCGGCTAAGGTGGTACAGGGAGAACTACTGCGATTGTGCCCTGGTTCATCCAGATGAGCACCTCAGTAGAGAAAGCCGAAAACTGACTGTCATGATAAGGTGAGAGCTGGTCAACCACTCGATGACTCAGCGGAATCTTCGCGATTCCTCCACATAAATGAAGGACCGGTTTCCCGGTCATGTATGTAAACACACCGTATTCGAATAAACGCGGACATACCGGGGGCTATATAGTAGCCCCACTGTCAAACTCCTATGGCTAAGTGAAAGTGTTAAAGCTCTATAGTCCGATTGCCTAGTTCGCCGCACTACCACCTCCTTAACGGACCAAGACGTTGGGTCAAGTGTGATTACGTGCTTTGCCGAACACCCCCGCGTTATATGTGAGGGGGCTGAAGCCGACGACTGCAAACTTTCAGGTTATATACATATATAAATAAACGGCCGCGCAGGAGGTACTAAAATACTTTATGGGCAAAAGTATAAATATAGCCTTTATTATCATAAGCATTGTTTTTACAATTCGAATACATGTTACTCGAACATGATATTTTTTGAGCACTGAGCCTCTATTAAGCAGGAACCCTCTAAGACTTCTTTGAAATAATGCTCTGGTAGGTCCTGGCCCCCGGGTGGACCCCTTGTTGCAATATCGGTGGCCTTCATCTTTGCCCAGTATGTCTTCACACGGGCAAGGGCCATCCACGCACCTTCTATGCACGCCGACCGCTTAACAATATCGATATGCGGCACCGCACGAACAAATCGTTGCACCAAACCGAAATATCTATCCGGACTTGGTTCCTCAGGCCACAGGCGGTCCACGACAGTCTTCATGGCAAGTCCAGATAACCTATGGAGCTCTGCCGATTCGGCCATCTGCTCGCTCAACAGCAGTGGACGCCTTGACATGCTAAACTGCGACCAGAACAGTCTTTCCGCTTCATGGGCTTCTTGGTCCTGGAAAAACTGCGTCGCATCAGCAGCACTCTTTGACAAATCCAAATATGGGTCCGGAGAACTCCACATTTGATCAAGCGGGGCATACTTTGGATCGCCTAGTTCACAACAAAAAGGGCTTTGCAGCCGCGATCTCCCTGGCTTGCCGGAGCTCCTCCTGAGCCGCTCTGACCTCCGACTGGATTTCTTTTGGCGCTTGTAAGGCCTTCTCAAGGTCAACCATTTTTGCTTGGTTCTCTCTCTCGAGAAGATCATACCGGCCAGCGGCATCCTTTAGCTCAAGCGCCATATTGGCGATTCTCTCCTCACTCTGGCGATGAGTAGCCTGTTCAGCTTTCAATTCACTAGCTGCCTTCTCGGCAGCTGCGTTGCTTATCCTGGCTTTCTCCTTGGCCCGGGTAAGCTCAGCCCGAAGGGTCTCCACGGCGGTAGCACCATCTGCAGTTAATCATGTTATAAATTCCAGCATCATGCTCCTATTTATACTTACTGACCGCCCCAGTGACATACCTTGCACCTCGTCAAGCTGCTTGTTAACAAGCATGATGTCATCATCCACCACATGAAGCTGCCGCTTCAGTTCGGCCAACTCAGCAGCCTGGGCAGTTGCCGGGGCTACATCTGCCTATGTACAAAAATTGGCAAAATTATTCCCTGAGCTTGTTTATCTTTTTTGGTCCTCTGATCGCCCCGTTAGGATGGCAACCAGAGTCTCAGGGGCTACTATCTATACATAGTTCACCTTGTGTTTTCGGTACAATTTAAAAAGTTACGTACCTCGAAGCCTCTTAGCAGGCTCATGAAAGCTTCATTCAGTCCGCTTTTTGCGGACGGAATCCTCTTAATCACCGTACCCATTAAGGTACGATGTTCCTCTAAGACAGACACTTGCCACAGAAGGCCCGTCAGCATATCCGGCTGTATATCGAATAGTCCGGGGCTTTTGTTTTCGGTCTCTCTAGGAGCCGAACACCCCGGACCTCGGGCGGCCGAAGAACCACCTTCTGGCCTTATCCTCCTTTGTGGATTGGGAGAGATCCTCCGGGACGACACCTCGGGGTCGTCCGCCCTATGGGGTGGGGAAGTATGAGGAGGCGTTTCGCTCTCCATCATCTCCGGAAGAAGATCCCCCGAGGACGAAGATTGTTGAGGAAGGCTGTAGGCCAAACTGCAAACACGCGTTTCAAAAATTACTCTCACAAATAGGAAAAGAACGGGGTATGCTTACAAAACACCCTTGTTCACTTATGACTCGGATAATGGCTGGCCCCTTGTGGGTGCTGTGCGGCAACATTGCCCCCCCAAATCAGGGCTCCCTGATAGGGATTTCTTCCCTCGCTTGGAGGCCTCTGCCATCAAGTCTTCGGGGGTGGCCCTTTTCTTCTCGTGTGGGGAGGGAACGTTAGATTCTCCTCCCCGTTCGTCCTTTGACACTGGAGTTCCAACTTCCCCGGATACGGTGCGCGATGTACCTCCGGTATGGAGGCCACTTTTGACCTCCCCACTCCTCTCCTCGCCTTATCCCAATGGCACTTGATAAGGCGCACGAGCCAGCATCCTGGCTAAAACCGGATCCGCTGAATCTTCGAGAAGAGCGGCCGAACACCTGATCCTCTCTGCCTTCTTCATGCAGCCCTGGCCGAGGATGGTTTTTCAGAATAATGTTATGATAACATAACAAAAATATGTTCGGTTGTTGAGTACTTACCGGAGTATCTGGATGGTTGCAATCGAGGCCTGCGTCCTCTATAGTGTCCAAACACTTTTTTCGTGATCTGAAGAATAATTTATACATCCCTTCGAGCGTCATGCCGAAGAAGTGCTGAACAGTTCGCGGTCCTTCCGGGTTGAACTCCCACATGCGGAGAGGTCGTCGCTGGCATGGTAGGACCTGACGGGCTAGCATTAATTGGATTACTTTGACAAGACTAATGTCCTTATTGATGAGATCCTGAATGCGGCTTTGCAATGTCCGCACATCATCAACCGATCCCCAGTCTAGCCCCTTGTTGACCCATGATGCAAGCTGTGGTGGAGGATCGGATCGGAAGGCGGGGGCAGCGGCCCAGTTTCTACCTCGGGGTGTTGTAATATAAAACCACTCCCGCTGCTATAAGCCGGAAACTTCTGGGAAGGAACCCTTTGGCCATAGAACATTGGTACATTTGCTTATTATAGCACCTCCATACTCCGTGTGTCGCTCGTCGATTATCTTCAGCTTCACATTGAAGGTCTTAAGCCATAAGCCGAAGTGTGGGGTGATGCGGAGGAAGGCCTCACACACGACGATGAATGATGAGATGTGGAGGAAAGAGTCCGGAGCTAGATCACGGAAATCTAGCCCGTAATAGAACATGAGCCCTCTAACAAAGGGATGAAGACCGAAGCCTAGCCCTCGGAGGAAGTGAGAGATAAATACGAAACTCTCATTAGATTTGGGAGTAGGGATAACCTGCCCTTGAGCAGGAAGCCTATGAAGGATTTCCGTTGTCAAGTACCTTGCTTCCCTAAGCTTCGTGATGTCCTCCTCTGTGATAGAAGAGTCCGTCCACCGGCCTTGAAGGCTGGATCCAGACATGGTCGAAGGTCCGAAGCACTTGGACTAAACCTTGGGTGTTGGAAATTGAGGTAGGGGAAGGAAAGGATTAAGTGTGGAAAGAAAAGGACAGGTCTTGGCCTCTTTATAAAGAGGATGAATGTCAAGCGTCCTCCGCGTGGCCTTTGAAACTTGCCTAATCCCAAGGAATCATACCAATAGAGCAGTTGGTTTACCCATGCCCGTATTGATGAGAATCCCGTAATAAGGGGACACGATCTTTGCTTCGACAAGACATGCCAATAAAACCGCCTTGCAAAACATGGAGTAGCAAGTTGGAAAAACGATTCGAATAATGACCGGGCCGTGATGTGATGTCACGCTATGGAAAAGTTGTCAACAGATTAGATTCGTGGAATATTGTACTCTCTACGGTGGTATGTGGAATTTGTTTTGCAGAGCCGGACACGATTCTTGTGTTCAAGATCTACTTTGGAGTATTCTGAGAAGGTACCCGCCTTGCAATGTCGAAGACAATCTGCGTGCCGAACTCATCGTCATTGAAGCCTAGTTCAGGGGCTACTGAGGGAGTCCTGGATTAAGGGGTCCTCAGACAGCCGGACTATATGCGTATGCCGGACTGTTGGGCTATGAAGATACAAGATAGAAGATTTCGTCCCGTGTCCGGGTGGGACTCTCCTTTGCATGGAAGGCAAGCTTGGCGATTCGGATATGTAGATTCCCTTCTATGTAACCGACTTGATGTAACCCTAGCTGAGGGAGTCCTGGATTATGGGGTATCCGGACAACCGGACTATATGCTTTGGCCAGACTGTTGGACTATGAAGATACAAGATTGAAGACTTCGCCCCGTGTCCGGATGGGACTCTCCTTTTGCGTGGAAGGCAAGCTTGGCGATTCGAGTATGTGGATCTCCTTCTCTGTAACCGACTATGTGTAACCCTAGCCCCCTTTGGTGTCTATATAAACCAGAAGGTTTAGTCCATAGGACTACAACAATCATAATCATAGGCTAGCTTCTAGGGTTTAGCCTCTACAATCTCATGGTAGATCAACTCTTGTAATACTCATATCATCAAGATCAATCAAGCAGGAAGTAGGGTATTACCTCCATCAAGAGGGCCTGAACCTGGGTAAACATCGTGTCCCCAGCCTCCTATTACCATTAGCCTTAGACGCACAGTTCGGGACCCCCTTCCCGAGATCTGCCGGTTTTGACACACGACATTGGTGCTTTCATTGAGAGTTCCAATATGCCGCCGCAATAAGGTTCGATGGCGCACCTCGTTGTCAAGGACAACATCACGTCTGGAGGAACCCTGGCTGTAGGCCAGATTCTCCGCCTAGGCAGCTTTGTCATGACCGCCCGTTCGGCCTCCACGCTAACGATGACTTCTCAGGTCATCAAGAACAGCCTCCATGCTAGCTCAGAACTCGCCGAGTAGATGGATCCAATAGAGCTCTCCTCCCTAAATGAGCTCTTGGATCGCATCGCCACCCTGGGAGTCGCTACGGACTATGATCAGATTGGGCTTAAACCTGACCAAAGGAAGATTAACTCTCTGCCGGTCACCCATCAGGTAGCGGTGGTGGAGGAACAATGAAGTGATTCTTCCTCTATTCTGAGGACAAACTATGTCCAGATTCCCGAGCTCTCTGAGCCGGATACCCGTCTGCGGGAGGACATTGCCCAGGATCCGAACTTAGAATCGGACAGCGGGCCAGGAAAATTGGGCAACACCCTGGAGTCCGAGCTGTCATGCTTGGAAACTCCTTCGCCCCTGGGTTTCAGATCGGGTCAGGGTTCGAACTTAAATCTACCCACCCACCCAGATACAAGCGATCTTTCCCACATTAGACAAGAGCCCCAAGAGACAGTATATCACTTCTGGGCCAGATTCCTCCTTGTAATGAATAAGGTTAAGGACTATCACAAGGAAGATGCAATCTCATTCTTTTGCACAAATTGCACGGACAAGGGAATTCTCAACGCCATAAGTCGCTGTGATATAGTACACTTTGCTGACCTTGCGGCCCTAGTACAGAAGTACTGTGCAATGGAAAGCGCCTGGAAAACCCAAACAAAATTCTGGGACCCTCCGGCTCTCACTAAATCCCTCGTCCGAACTAAAAGGGTGCGCTCCTGTAAGCCACCCAATCCAATCACAAAGAAGCCAAAGCCCTTCACAGGGCGTGGAACCGTACTGGAGGGATGGCTCAACGGGCCATGCATAATTCACAGCACACCCAACACACAGCCTTAGGGCATGTTGGGTACTCTGGCAGGTGGCAAAGAGTAGTGAGGACCTCCTCATTAACAATGCCGCAGAGCTCCATCCCACAGAGGATTACAATACAGTATGACAGTCTTTGAGACTTTCGCCTCAAACAATAAGCGTAAGCGAGAACTCCGTAGCCTTGCCGAAGTCTGCCACATTGCAACAACAAATCCATGGAACGACACGGCTATAACTTTCAATGCCAGTGACGAATCTAAATTCCGAATAGTTCGGGCACCAGCCGTGTTAGTCCTTAGTCCAATAGTGGACGGGTTCCGGCTTATTAAAGTGCTCATGGACGGCGGCAGCGGACTAAACCTCATTTACGAGGAGACTCTTAACAAGATGGAAATAGACAAGAGCCGCATTTAGCAAAGCAGCACGACCTTCAGGGGAATCATCCCTAGTCAGGAGGCATGATGTGCGGGAAAAATCACACTTGTTGTGGTATTCGGCACGCCGGAGAATTATAGGTCCAAAGAAATCATATTCCAAGTGGCCCCGTTTAGTAGCGGATACCACGCCCTTTTAGGGCGGGATCATTCGAGCTTTCAAGCTATCCCCCATTATGGGTACATAAAGCTCAAGATGCCAGGGCCCATTGGAATCATCACTCTAGCTAGTGATCCAGACATATCACTCCACGCTGAAAACAAAACCGCCGCACTATACCTCGAGACATTATCCGAAGCCCTCGCAGCGGAGGAACTAACCGCGCTGCGCTCCACAGTGGATAGGGACGATGTGATACTCGACAAACAGCCCAAATCCACCTCTTTCAAACCAGCGGGCGAAATAGTAAAATTCCAGGTCCACCCAATGGACGCTACAAAAACAACATCAATTGGGACACAACTGAACCCCACAATAGACGCCGCACTACAAGAGTTTTTGCGCGAGAATTGGGACATCTTCGCCTGGCATCCTTCAGACATGCCAGGTATCCCACGCAGGCTGGCTGAGCATAGCCTAAACATACAAAAGGGATACAAGCCGGTCAAGCAGACTCTTCGGCACTTTTTAGAACCCAAGCGACAAGCCATGGGAGAAGAACTAGCCAAGTTACTCGAGGCCAGAGTCATCAGAGAAATAAAACATCCAGACTGGCTAGCAAACCTAGTGATGGTACCAAAGAAGGACAAATCCTGGCGCCTATGCGTCGACTTCAAGGACCTTAATAAAGCTTGCCCAAAGGATCCCTTCCCACTACCCCGCATCGATCAAATAATCAACGCTACCGCAGGACATGACTCACTGTGTTTCCTCGACGCATACTCCGGATACCACCAAATCAAGATGGCAGAGTCCGACCAAGCCGCAACGGCATTCATCACTCCATAAGGCCCCTTCTGTTTCAACACCATGCCTTTCGGTCTCAAAAACGCCGGGGCAACCTATCAACGCATGATTCAGACATGCTTGGAAACACAAATCGGCAAAACCAGACACGTGAAATCTTTAATAGAAAACTTGAGGCTTACGTTCGACAATCTCCGGACATATGACATTAAGCTCAATCCGGAAAAATGCGTCTTCGGCGTACCTATCGGAAAGCTCTTAGGCTTCATCGTTTCGAATAGAGGAATTGAAGCAAATCCGGCTAAAATCTGAGCTCTGTCACAGTTGGCTACCCCAACAGACCTCAAACAAACCTAGAAATTAACTGGATGCGTGGCTGCCTTAAGCCGCTTTATCTCCCGATTAGGAGAAAAGGCATTACCTCTCTATCGCCTTCTTCAACGCACTGACCACTTCGAGTGGACAGATGCGGCTACGGTAGGACCGGAAGAAATAAAGGCCCTCTTGGCCAGCAACTCAATCCTGGCCGCACCAAGTATTGGTGAACCCATGCTATTATATATAGCCGCTACACATCAGGTTGTAAGCGCAGCTCCCGTCGTCGAACGAGAGATGGACGGACATAAATTCCCACTTCAAAAGCCGGTATACTATGTATCTACTGTCCTGACTCCATGCAAGTCACGGTACCCACATTATCGAAAGATAGCATACGCGGTCTTCATGGCATCCCGAAAACCGTGACACTACTTTCAAGAGTGTTAGATCACGGTGGCCTCTGAAGTACCACTCAATGACATAATAAATAACCACGATGCTACGGGCCAGATTGCTAAATGGGCCATCGAGCTCCTCCCGTTCGACATAACACACAAACCACGACAAACCATTATGTCGCAAGTACTGGCTGACTTCGTCGCCGAATTGACGAAAGCCGAACTCGCTAAAGAGTATGGCGCGTACTCCAATTGGATCATGCACTTTCACGGCTCTAATATGCTGGTTGGTCTAGGGGCGGGCGTTGTCCTGACATCCCCCACATGAGATACAGTCCAATACGTACTCCAAATACTATACACAGATTCCAACAATGCAGCCGAATATGAGGCTCTGTTGCACGGTCTTCGGATAGCGGTCTCCATGGGCATCCAATGCCTAGAAGTGCGCGGGGATTCGAACCTTGCAATATCTCAAATAAATGGAGACTTTGACGCCAAGGACCCAAAAATGGCAGCCTACCACAATGCCATTCTTAAAATGTCAGCTCCGTTCGAGGGGCTCGAATTCCACCACGTGGTAAGAGAAAACAATCAAGCGGCGGATATCTTCGCCCGCATTGGCGCTAAGCGCGACCCCATCCCACCTAACATCTTCCTGGAAAAGCTGTTCAAACCATCCGTGGTATGGAAGGGGAGTCCGGCAATTTCAGTCCGGACCCGAATACAACCCTAGACTCCGAACACTCTGACATAATCGGAGGCTCTGCCATCGAAATAACATAGTCGACCCACGTGATCATGGCTATAATCACCCCGTGGACAGAACCCTTCTTAGCCTACTTAAATAAGCAAGAACTCCCCGAGGATCAAAATGAGGCACGTTGCATTGTGTGACGCTCTAAAGCCTACAAATTCCACGAGGGAGATCTTTACAAGAAAAGCACGACCGGAGTGCTCCAAAGGTGCATCTCCGAAGAGGAAGGACGTCAGATTTTGGCAGAAATTCATGCCGGACTCGGCGGCCACCATACCGCAGCTCGGGCCCTCGTAAGCAAGGCCTTCCGTACAGGTTTCTACTGGCCGACAGACCGAGCGGACGCACAGGACCCCGTCCAAAATTGCATCGGTTGCCAGCTTTTTTCCAATCAAAGCCATATGCCGCCTACCGCTCTCTAAACAATCCCCATAACCTGGCCCTTTGCGGTCTGGGGGCTCGATATGGTTGCACCCCTTAAAGGAGGAAGCCATAAGAAAAAATATTTGTTGGTCATGGTAGATAAATTCACCAAATGGATAGAGGCCAAGCCAGTCAAAATGGCCAAATTCGGACCAGTGATAGACTTTATATCCGGAGTCGTACACCGTTACGATGTTCCCCACAACATCATTACCGATAACGACTCCAACTTTACAGCCGACGAGGTGAAAACATGGTGCGGCAAGATGGGTATTAAGCTAGATCATGCCTCTGTCTATCACCCACAAACAAACGGTCAAGTCGAATGAGCAAATGGTCTTATTATGAGCGGCATCAAACCCAGACTAGTGCGATCCTTGAAGGAATCAGATTCACACTGGGTCGAGGAGCTCGACTCCGTACTATGGGGGCTGCGGACCACGCCCAATCGTACCACTGGATACACACCATTTTTCATGGTGTACGGTGCGGAGGCAGTGCTGCCCTGCAATATCATTCATGATTCACCTAGAGAGCGCATGTACAAAGAGAGAGAAGCTGAGCTAGATTGGCAGGACATTTAGATGCCCTGGAGGAGGAGTGGGACATCGCGAAGGCCCATTCCGCATTTTATCAGTAGCAGGCTTGGAGGTATCAAAGCAGAGAAGTACGGGCCAAAACATATAACATTGGCGAACTCGTTCTATGCTTACCGGAGAAGAAAAAGGACAAGCTCAAGCCCAAGTGGGAGGGTCCCTTCATCATTGACAAAGTTCTCACTGGAGGAGCATACCGTGTGCATGATGCATCAGATAATCGACTCGAGCCAAACCCTTGGAATGCGGCCAGACTCCGAAGATTCTACGCCTAGTGCCAAACTCTGCGTTTGTCCCCTCACCTCCGTTTTTCCTTATATATATATATTTTTTTTTTCTATTTCCCTCTCTCTTTCTCTCTTTCATATATACACAGCTTTACAAGCTTCAAGTATGCTTTGACCGCACACTCCTGCCGCACTATGCGCGCTCAATATGCCTGGGGGCTTCTTATACAGAAGCTTAACATAATTGTCTTCTGGGCTCTATGCCCATCACATATGCGTCATTTATCCATATGTCCCCTTTTTTCACCATTATATGCATCGATAGGACTTAAGTTTTGGCCAATCTAGGTTGCCTGGCTCTTGTGTTTATGCCCTACGTTCCCGTTAATTCGGCTAGGGCATAAGGGGAGCACCTCTGTGATTGTTACTGCCGGGTCAGCTGGATGTGTACCTCAGACTGGGTGAAGACGAAAGCTAGCGTTCTTAAGGGAATATTCGGTCGGTGAACAAAAGATGTTTTTTACTTATTACAACAATGTGCCCCCAGATGTTTATATCCTGCAACATTTTTCGTAGTTCAGACATGCACACTAATGCATGCACACCCAGGGAAAGGAACCTTTCACGGAACTATTCTCCCTGGAAGATGTTTCTTACTACCCATGTAATATAACATAACTAGTTGGGTACTTGTCTGTTCAAGCACTTACGACCCCTATGCCTGGTTTCCACGCATACCCCGGTTTTTGCATAACCGCGCGGGTATTCGGATACACTCCGGACTATCGGGTCCATAGGTTGAAGCGAAAAGGTCGGCCAAGACAAATGATTTACAATCCGGCTAGGGAAAAATATGTCCTTCGAAGTACAAAAGTCACTTAGACTAACTGAATTCTTCTTCTATACCATCCAACATGCTGTCTAGCCTACAATCCTGTTGGGAATACTTTGCGGCTAAAGCTACCTGGTCATATACCAGACTGACGGGGATCTCTTCCCCATCTGCCCCTACAGGTCCGACCTCGGCCATATGGTTCGGGTCAGCCTTTGTGTATCGCGTCTTCAACATGGCCCATGCTTCCCTTGCACCTTGTCGGCAGGCCGATATCTTCCATAATCGAAAGCGCCGCCGCGCTCCCTTGAGCATATCCACAGCTCTCCCATGCCTCCGGGCAGGGATGCGGACGACCACAAAGCCTGGGCAATACCTTGCATCACCTGCCGAACTTGCTCGTGCAGTTGTGAGAGTTCTTGGAGAAGATCACCTGCAGATCTGGGCATCTCTTCTCTGGGACGACCTGTCAGCATACCTACCGATACAATTCTGTTAGCGTGTTTCTTCACCAAACTGTTTAATGGTTCGTTCAAGCACTTACTAAAAATGCCGCATCGAAGCCGCTTATTCTCCTTCACAGAATCAGAAAGCTGGCCTCGGAGATCCTTCAATTCAACTTCCAGCCGGGTCTTCGCGTCCTGGAGATCATTCTTCTCCCGTATAACTTTTGTAAGCACACGCTCGCCAGCCTTCAGCTGTCGTTGAGTATGAGGGTCATCCTCCGATATGATCTCCTGATTTCCTCCGGGATTGCCTGCAGAATCTATTCTTAGATCTGCACTCTTGCCGAATACTAAACTGTTATATGTCCGTACATTCTTTTTGATCAAGACAAAAGTTACCAGGCGAGGCCTTCTTGGACTCCTCCAGGCAACTGCGTCCTGTAGTTGGGCTTTACACTCATCCAGCTCTTTAGATAGCTGGGTATTCTTCTCTGTAAGAACCTATGCACATAATTGATCCTTAAATCAGTTGTGCCAATTGTTTCAAGTCTCAGGGGCTACTGATATACGTACTTATCAAATTTTCTTACCTGTATGTCTTTTACATACTGGTCCGTAGCTCTGGCAAGGCCATCTTGAGCACCTCGGATGTACGCGTCCCCTGAGTTGAAGGTGTTGAACGCCTCTTCAGAGAAATTAGGGTCACATAATGTGGCCCGTCGGTGCTCTCCACTTCAGAGTTCGTAACGGATAATCTATCCGTGTCCTCTATCAAAGGACTGTCCAGCTTTGCCCCTGCGGTAACCTCCACCCTAGTGTCCGGCTGGTGGAGGCATGACCCGCAGGCTCTTCGGATGTAGTCCAGCGAGTGCTTTTTCTGCTAGGGAGCCATGGACATTATTATATTTCAAAGGACGACAAATCACGTAGCAGGTTCTTTAATTATACCTCTGCGGTGGCGTCTCGGTCCTAACCGCCTTCCTTTTAAACCGACTTGGCTTTGGGGCTCCTTGTTGACGAGTCACCTCAGGTTTGGTGCGGTGTTCCGATGACCTTCCCTATACAACGCAGTTCAAGTATGGTGGGTAAGGTGCGAAGAAGGTATCCTTCTTGTGAGTTGGGACTCCGGTTCTACTTACATGCGATGTAGGGAGTAGGCCAGGATAATCAGCTATGATGGCCACCAAGGCGCATCACACCTTAACTGATAAAATTTCCTGTCTATGAGCTCCACAAATGTGTCCGGATCTTCTTCAAGTCCGGGGTCAAGGCGCATCACAGACTGTGAACCTCCCTCACGGCTCTCCGCAGTTCCTGCTAGGAATTGGTGAGGTAAATATTTGTGATAAGGAATGCGGGAAAAGGCTGGAGTAAAAGGTGGAAGCTCACCCAGCTTGGGGGGTTGTACATGGAGAATCCATCCCTTGGTTTAATCCGGATGAACTCCTCCTCTACTCCTTTGAATAAATGGACAATATTTTCGCCAGAGCGGCGGCGGAGTCTGGACCTTTACGGCCGCAGCGGGTGGTGTCGTCTTCTCCATTGAAGTGCCACATGGATTTCCCCCAATATTGAAGTGGCTGCACCCCCCGCATTATGCATATTGACATAACTTCAATAATTGTTAGTCTTGATCCGGCCAGTGTCTTTATCCTGTCCATCAGGAAAAGGACCTCTCTGTTATCTTCCTCCTGGGGGCTCCGTGGGCGCCAGCTGAGGCATTTCTTCAACGGGACATTGGTAAACTCAGGAAGGCCCATCTGAATATGGTCCGGAAGGGGGACGTCCTCCATATAAAACCACTCCGAAGGCCAGTCTTCGGATGTCTTCTTCGGTGTACCGGACAAGTATCCAGTCGCGGCGATGCGCCATATTTTGGCTCCGCCCACTTCATATATTGACCCCTCCTGAGTACGGGGTACGAGGCAAAATAGCATCTTCCATAGCTGAAAATGAGCTTCGCAGCCCAGAAACAGCTCGCAGAAGGCGACCTAGCCTGCAATGTGCAAGATGGAGGCGGGGGTGAAGTGATGCAGCTGGAGGCCATAAAACTCCAGGAGCCCGCAAAGGAACAGATGGATTGGAAATCCGAGTCCCCTCAGCAAAAAAGGGACAAGGCATACCCGCTCCCCCTTGGTTGGATTGGGAAAACTCTCCGCTTGCTCCCCGCCATTATAGGTGGAAAGTCCGGCTCGGACAGGGACCATGTCTGCGGGCGGGAGAAACCCCTGGGTATGCAACTCTACCAATCGGCTATGGGGAACAGAACACTTCTCCCAGTCGGCTGGCTTAGTGCTACGGGAGCGAGAAGAGGAGCTGCGACGACCGGCCATGACGGAATGGATTCTTCCAGGCGCGCTCTGATGGATTCTCGTGGGGGAAGAATGGTGTGATTTGGATCTGAGGATCCCCGTCTCTTTAAATAAGATGATTTATTTACATGGTCAGGGTGGCAAATGTAAAAATGCCCCGACTTCTCGCATTCGCTCGACATGTGGAGATGGCCATTATTGCAGCACAGAAACCGAGGAGTGAAATATTGATGGGAAGCCGGACACTGCTTGTTACAACATGTACTCTGGAGAATTTGGAGAAGAACCCGCCTTGCAATGCCGAAGACAATCTGCACGCTGGACTCATCGTCATTGAAGCCTGGTTCAGGGGCTACTGAGGGAGTCCTAGATTAGGGGGTATCCGGACAGCCAGACTATACACTTTGGCCGGACTGTTGGACTATGAAGATACAAGATTGAAGACTTTGCCCCGTGTCCGGATGGGACTCTCCTTTTGCGTGGAAGGCAAGCTTGGCAATTCGGATATGTAGATCTCCTTCTCTGTAACCGACTATGTGTAACCCTAGCCCCCTCAGGTGTCTATATAAACTGGAGGGTTTAGTCCGTAGGACCACAACAATAATAATCATAGGCTAGCTTCTTGGGTTTAGCCTCTACGATCTCGTGGTAGATCAACTCTTGTAATACTCATATCATTAAGATCAATCAAGCAGGAAGTAGGGTATTACCTCCATCGAGAGGGACCGAACCTGGGTAAACATCGTGTCCCCAGCCTCCTATTACCATTAGCCTTAGACGCACAGTTCGGGACCCCCTACCTGAGTTCCGCCGGTTCTGACACCAACACTAGCCCCCTCCGGTGTCTATATAAACCAGAGGGTTTAGTCCGTAGGACAAGAACAATCAGAATCATAGGCTAGCTTCTAGGGTTAGCCTTTATGATCTCGTGGTAGATCAACTCTTGTAATACTCATATCAACAAGATCAATCAAGCAGGAAGTAGGGTATTTCCTCCATAGAGAGGGTCCGAACCTGGGTAAACATCGTGTCCCCTGCCTCCTGTTACCATTAGCCTTAGACACATAGTTCAGGACCCCCTACCCGAGATCCGACGGTTTTGACACCGATAGTTGGCGCCCTGATGACCCACAAGTGTACGGGATCTATCATAGTCCTTTCGATAAGTAAGAGTGTTGAACCCAACGAGGAGCAGAAGGAAATGACAAGCGGTTTTCAATAAGGTATTCTGTGCAAGCACTGAAATTGTAGGTAACATATAGTTTTGTAATAAGATAATTTGTAATGGGTAGCAAGCAATGAAAGTAAATAAGGTGCATCAAGGTGGCCCAATCCTTTTTGTAGCAAAGGACAAGCCTGGAAAAGTTCTTATGTGAGAAAAGCGCTCCCGAGGACACATGGAATTATCGTCAAGCTAGTTTTCATCACGCTCATATGATTCGCGTTCGTTACTTTGATAATTTGATATGTGGGTGGACCGGTGCTTGGGTACTACCCTTTCTTGGACAAGCATCCCACTTATGATTAACCCCTATTGCAAGCATCCGCAACTACAAAAGAAGTATTAAGGTAAAGCTAACCATAACATGAAACATGTGGATCCAAATCAGCCCCTTACGAAGCAACGCATAAACTAGGGTTAAAGCTTCTGTCACTCTAGCAACCCATCATCTACTTATTACTTCCCAATGCCTTTCTCTATGCCCAAACAATGGTGAAGTGTCATATAGTCGACGTTCACATAACACCACTAGAGGATGGACAACATACATCTTATCAAAATATCGAACGAATACCAAATTCACATGACTACTTATAGCAAGACTTCTCCCATGTCCTCAGGAACAAACATACTACTCACAAATCATATTCATGTTCATAATCAGAGGGGTATTGATATGCATTAAGGATCTGAACATATTATCTTCCACCAAATAGACCAACTAGCATCAACTACAAGGAGTAATCAACACTACTAGCAACCCACAAGTACCAATCTGAGGTTTTGGTACAAAGAATGGATACAAGAGATGAACTAGGGTTTGAGAGGAGATGATGCTGGTGAAGATGTTGATGGAGATTGACCCCCCCTCCCGATGAGAGGATCGTTGGTGATGACGACAGTGATAATTTCCCCCTCCCGGAGGGAAGTTTCCCCAGCAGAACAGCTCCACCGAAGCCCTAGATTGGTTCTGCCAAGGTTCCGCCTCGTGGCGGCGGAGTTTCGTCCTGCAAGCTTGCTTATGATTTTTTTTCAGGGTAAAAGACTTCGTATAGCATAAAATGGGCACCGGAGGCTTCTCAGGGGGCCCACGAGGCAGGGGGGTGCGCCCTAGGGGGTGGGCACGCCCTCCACCCTCATGGACAGGGTGTGGCCCCCCCTGATGCTGATTCCTTTGCCAGTATTTTTTATTAATTCCAAAAATGACTTTCATGGAGTTTCAGGACTTTTGGAGCTGTGCAGAATAGGTGTCTAATATTTGCTCCTTTTCCAGCCCAGAATCCCAGCTGTCGGCATTCTCCCTCTTCATGTAAACCTTGTAAAATAAGAGGGAATAGCCATAAGTATTGTGACATAATGTGTAATAACAATCCATAGTGCAATAAATATCGGTATAAAAGCATGATGCAAAATGGACGTATCAACTCCCCCAAGCTTAGACCTCCCTTGTCCTCAAGCAGAAGCCGATATCGAAAAATATGTCCACATGTTTAGAGATAGAGGTGTCAATAAAATAAAATATAGACACGAGGGCATGATGATCATTCTTATAACAACAACATATATATATATTTTGTCATATGGTTTCTTATGATTAAGTAACAATCTATTCACAATGTCAAGTGTGGTTCGGAAACTTCATTGAGAACTAACAAACTATAATCTCAGTCACTGAAGCAATTGCAATTTATCATAACATAGGAAAGAGTCAACATAAGAGCTTTTCAGCAAGTCCACATACTCAACTATCATTTAGTCTTTCACAATTGCTGACACTCACGCAATACTTATGGTTATGGAGTTTTATTCGGACACTGAGAAAGATAGGGGCTTATTGTGTTGCCTCCCAACGTATTCACCTTTAGGTGATGTCAACAATAATATCATGCCAACTTACATCCAATTGGATATATATATATCATGATCTTTCAAACACGAGGAGCTTGCCAAAGGATAAAATGAAAAAGGGAAAGGTGAAGATCACCTTGACTCAAGCATAAAGTAAAAACATAAAGTAAAAGATAGGCCCTTCGCAGAGGGAAGCAGAGGTTGTCATGTGCTTTTAGGGTTGGATGCACGAAATCTTAATGCAAAAGAACGTCACTTTATATTGCCACTTGTATATGGACCTTTATTATGCAGTCCGTCGCTTTTATTACTTCCATAACAAGATTCGTATAAAGCTTATTTTCTTCACACTAATAAGTCATACATATTTAGAGAGCAATTTTTATTGCTTGCAACATGACAACTTACTTGAAGGATCTTACTCAATCCATAGGTAGATATGGTGGACTCTCATGGCAAAACAATTTAAGGGTATTTTAGAAGCACAAGTAATTTTTACTTGCTGCAAGGAATTTGGCTAGCATGAGGGGGAAAGGCAAGCTCAACATGTTGGACGATCCATGACAATATACTTTAACTAAGATGTGAGAAAACATAACCCATTATGTTGTCTTCCTTGTCCAACATCAACTCTTTTTGCATGTCATATTTTAATGAGTGCTCACAATCATAAAAGATGTCCAAGATAGTATATTTGCATGTGAGAACCTCTCTTTCTTTATTACTTCCTATTAATTGCAATGATGACCAAAACTATGTTTGCCAACTCTCAACAACTTTTATGCCTCATACTCTTTATGTGTGAAGTCCTTGATTTCTTTTTATTCTTTCTATTTCTTTTTATTCTTTCTATTTTCTCAAGATCATAGCAAGATAGCAAAGCCCTTGACTCAACACTAATATTTCTTATAAATAGCTCACGGACTCGATTACATAGAGGGATCACAAAGCAAAACTCAAAACTAATTCATACCAAAAATTTATTCTACTAGATCAAGATATTACTAAAAAGTATCAAACTAAGAAAAATGGTAAAGATAGGAGTGTGATGGTGATACGATATCGGGGCACCTCCCCCAAGCTTGGCAGTTGCCAAGGGGAGTGCCGATATCCATGTGATTATGTCTTCTTTGCTGGTGAAGAGGGTGGTGATGGATAGTCGCGCATCGAGTGTAGGAGCTCTTCCAACTTGCGAATAATGCCCTTGAGTGCGATGATATGATCCTTCAACAAAATATTTTCACATGTGAGATACTTGTTCTGTATGAGAGCTAACTCAATCATCTTGAAAGCTTCAACCTTAGTTGGGGTAAAGAGGTCGGGAAGAGGTTGGGTGTTTTCTTCTTCTCCCACCGGAGCTTTATCCTCCGTAGCCTTCTTGATCCTATCCTCCTTGTTGCTCTCCCCGGGTTCTTCTCTCTTCAGCTCCATCTTCATTAGCCAAGCATCATTGCCTTCATTGTTTGAGGAGGGTGACGACATGATGCCTGGCCTTGACAAATCTGATAGAAAACAGCTCGAAACAAAGACAGAGGATATTTGCGTGATAGGGAGGTCAAAACCTCCGGGAGATTATATAATGAATTTTTACTGACCAAAAGAAGTATCGTGCAAGAAAACAGAGTCCGGAGAGCACACAAAGTGCCCACGAGGCAAGGGGCGCGCCCAGTATGGTAGGGCGCACCCTCCACCCTCTTGGACGCCTCGTGTCCTTCCCGGACTACTTCTTATTTTCCTATTTTCTTAAATATTCCAAAACGGATACTGCTGTTAAAATTAATTTGGAGTCGGTTTACTTACCATACCACGTACCTATTCCTTTTCGGAGTCTGGAACGTTCTGGAAAGTGTCCCTTATGTATTCCTCTGGGGTTACGGTTTTAATAATGTTAGTCTCAATATTTATTGGGTTACCTAAGATATAATGTTTGATCTTTGACCGTTCACCACCTTCGGATTTGTGCCCTCGAAGTTGTGATTTCTGTGGCACCGGAATGATAGACTTCCTCGATAACGTAAGGGCCTTCCCATTTAGAGAGAAGTTTTCCTCCAAAAAATCTTAAACGAGAGTTGAAAAGCAACACATAGTCACCCACATTAAACTCACGCTTTTGTATCCTTTTGTCATGCCATCTTTTAACTTTTTCCTTAAACAGTTTGGCATTTTCATAAGCTTGGGTTCTCCATTCATCAAGTGAGCTAATGTCAAACAACCTCTTCTCACTGGCAAGTTTGAAATCATAATTGAGCTCTTTAATAGCCCAGTATACCTTATGTTCTAGTTCAAGAGGTAAATGACATGCTTTTCCATAAACCATTTTATATGGAGACATACCCATAGGATTTTTATATGCAGTTCTATAAGCCCATAATGCATCATCAAGTTTCTTGGACCAATTCTTTCTAGATCTATTAACAGTCTTCTGTAAAATTAATTTAAGCTCTCTGTTACTCAACTCTACTTGGCCACTAGACTGTGGGTGATAAGGAGATGCAATTCTATGATTAACATCATATTTAGCAAGCATTTTACGAAAATCACCATGAATAAAATGTGAACCACCATCAGTCATTAAGTATCTAGGGACTCCAAACCTCGGAAAAATAACTTCTTTAAACATCTTAATAGAGGTGTTATGATCAGCACTACTAGTTGGAATAGCTTCTACCCACTTAGTAACGTAATCTACGACAACTAAGATATGTGTATACCCATTAGAGGCAGGAAAAGGTCCCATATAATCAAAGCCCCAAACCTCAAATGATTCAATAACAAGAGAATAGTTCATAGGCATTCCTTGACATCTACTAATATTACCAATTCTTTGACATTCATCACAAGACAAGACAAACTTACGGGCATCTTTGAAGAGAGTAGGCCAATAAAAACCAGATTGCAATACCTTATGTGCAGTTCTATCTCCAGCGTGGTGTTCTCTGTATGGTTCGGAGTGACACTTGCGTAGGATCTGTTCCTGTTCATGCTCAGGTACACAATGTCTAATAACACCATCTACTCCTTTAAAAAGGTGTGGGTCATCCCAGAAGTAATGCCTTAAATCATAGAAAAACTTTTTCTTTTGCTGGTATGTAAAACAAGGTGGTATGAATTTAGCAACAATGTAATTAGCATAATGAGCATATTATGGAGCAGTACAAGAAGAATTTATGACAGCTAATTATTCATCAGGAAAGCTATCATTAATAGGTAGTGGGTCATCAAGAATATTCTCTAACCTAGATAAGTTATCTACAACGGGGTTCTCAGCTCCCTTTCTATCAATAATATGTAAATCAAATTCTTGTAGCAAGAGAACCCACCTAATAAGTCTAGGTTTAGCATCTTTCTTTTCCATAAGATATTTAATAGCAGCATGATCAGTGTGAATAGTTACTTTAGAATCAACAATATAAGGTCTGAACTTATCACAAGCAAATACAACTGCTAAAAATTCTTTTTCAGTAGTAGCATAATTTCTCTGGGCACTGTCTAGAGTTTTACTAGCATATTAATAGCATTTAGTTTCTTATCAACTCTTTGTCCTAGGACAACACCTATAACATAATCGCTAGCATCACACATAATTTCAAAGGGTAAATTCCAATCAGGTGCCTGAACAATAGGTGCAGAAATCAAAGCTTTCTTAAGTATTTCAAATGCTTCTACACAATCATCATCGAAGACAAAAGGAATATCTTTTTGTAATAGATTAGTCAGAGGCCTAGAGATTTTGGAAAAGTCCTTAATGAACCTCCTATAAGAACCGGCATGACCAAGGAAACTTCTTATACCTTTGATGTCCTTGGGACATGGCATCTTTTCAATGGCATCAACTTTAGCTTTATCAACTTCAATACCTCTTTGAGAAATTTTATGCCCCAAGACAATGCCTTCATTAACCATAAAGTGGCACTTCTCCCAGTTCAAAACAAGACTAGTGTCTTCGCATCTCTACAAAACTCGTTCAATGTTGCTCAAGCAATCATAAAAAGAGGATCCATAAACGGAGAAATCATCCATGAATACCTCGCAAATCTTTTCACAAAAGTCAAAGAATATAGCCATCATGCATCTTTGAAAAGTAGCAGGTGCATTACATAAACCAAAAGGCATACGTATATAAGCAAAAGTACCGAAAGGGCAAGTAAAAGTGGTCTTTGCTTGATCATCCACTGACACAGGTATTTGAGAGAAACCAGAGTAACCATCTAGAAAGCAAAAATGTGTATGTTTGGATAGTCTTTCTAGCATTTGATCAATAAAAGGTAAAGGGTAATGATCCTTTTTAGTAGCTTTATTTTAATTTGCGGAAATCAATTACCATCCTGTAACCTGTAATATTTCTTTGCAGGATCAATTCATCTTTATCATTAGGAACAACAGTAATTCCTCCCTTCTTAGGGACACAATGGACATGACTTACCCAATGACTATCAGCAACGTGATAAATTATACCTGCCTCAAGGAGTTTTAGTATTTCCTTTCTTACCACTTCCTGCATCTTAGGATTTAACCGTCGTTGGTGATCAATAACTGGTTTGGCGTCTTTCTCCAATTTTATTTTGTGTTGACATAGAGTGGGACTAATGCCCTTAAGATCATCAAGAGTATATCCAGTAGCATCACGGTGCTTCTTCAGAGTTTTCAATAATCTTTCCTCTTCCTGCTCTGAAAGGTTAGCACTAATAGTAACATGATATATCTTCTTTTCATCGAGATAAGCATATTTAAGAGTATCAGGTAATGGTTTAAGTTCAAATACGGGATCACCCTTAGGTGGTGGAAGGTCCCCTAGGATTTCAACAGGTAAGTTGTGTTTCAAAATAGGACCTTGTTTAAAGAATACTTCATCTATTTCCCTTCTTTCATTCATGAACATATCATTTTCATGGTCTAGAAAATATTGTTCTAAAGGATCAGTAGGAGGCACATCAATAGAAGCAAGACCAATAATTTCATCCTTACTAGACAGTTCTTTATCATGGGGTTGTCTACTAAATTTAGCAAAATTAAACTCATGAGTCATATCATCCAAGCCAATCGTGACAACATCTTTTTTGCAATCAATTCTAGCATTAACAGTATTCAAGAAGGGTCTACCAAATATGAACAAAAGTCATCTTGTGGGGAACCAAGAACAAGAAAATCAACAGAATATTTAACTTCCGCACACAAGACTTCAACATCTCTACCAATCCCAATTGGTGAAGTAGTATCTCTATTGGCAAGCTTAATTGTAACATCAATATCTTCTATCTCAGCAGGTGCAATATCATGCATAATTTCTTGATATAAGGAAATAGGTATTGCACTAGCACTAGCACCCATATCATATAATCCATGATAACAATGATCTCCTATTTTAACAGAAATAACAGGCATGCCTACAACGGGTCTATGTTTCTTAGAATCAGGTCTAGCAATTCTAGCAGCTTCATCATAGAAATTAATAACATGCCCATCAATATTATCAGCCAAGAGATCTTTAACCACAACAATATTAGGTTCAACTTTAATTTTCTCAGGTGGTGTAGGTGTTTTAGTATTGCTCTTACGAACCACAATTGAAGTTTTAGCATGATCTTTTATCCTAACAGGGAAAGGAGGTTTCTCAATATAAGTAGTAGGGATAACAGGATCATTATAAGTGATAGCATTTTCTTCAACTTTAATAGGTGCAACTACTTTTACTTCAGTGGGAGGATTATATTTAAACCACTTCTCCTTAGGGAGATCAACATGAGTAGCAAATGATTCACAAAAAGAAGCTACTATCTCAGAGTCAAGTCCATATTTAGTGCTAAATCAACGAAAAGTATCGGTATCCATAAAAGATTTAACACAATCAAACTTAGGTGTCATACCTGACTCCTTACCATCGTCGGAATCCCAATCTTCAGTGTTGCATTTAATTCTTTCCAATAAATCCCACTTGAATTCAATAGTCTTCATCATAAAAGACCCAGCACAAGAAATATCAAGCATGGTGCGATTGTTGAGAGAAAGCCGGGCATAATTTTTTTGAATAATCATTTCTCTTGAGAGCTCATGATTGGGGCATGAATATAACATTGAATTAAGCCTCCCCCAAGCTTGAGCAATGCTTTCTCCTTCGCAAGGCCAAAAATTATATATATAATTACGATCACGATGAAAAAGATGCATAGGATAGAACTTCTGGTGAAATTCCAATTTCAATCGTTTATAGTTCCAGGATCCCATATCATCACATAGCCTATAACATGTCAATGCGTCCCCCTTCAAAGATAAAGGGAAAACCTTCTTCTTGATAACATCCTCAGGCATACCTGCAAGCTTAAATAATCCACAAACTTCATCTACATAGATTAGGTGCAAGTCGGGATGTAATGTTAAATCTCCTGTAAAAGGATTAGCTAGCAGTTTCTCTACCATATCCGAAGGAATTTAAAAGCAAACATTTTCAGTAGGTTTAGTAGGTTGAGGAGAAACTCTTTGCTCTACTGGTCGGGGTGAAGATACCCCGAACAAGCCCCTCAAAGGATTAGTGTCCATAGTAACAAGTGACAATAAATTTCAGCACACTATATAAATTGTTCCTTACCAAGTTCCACGTACCAAAGGCACTTCACTCCCCGGCAACGACGCTAGAAAAGATTCTTGATGACCCACAAGTGTAGGGGATCTATCGTAGTCCTTTCGATAAGTAAGAGTGTCGAACCCAACGAGGAGCAGAAGGAAATGACAAGCGGTTTTCAGTAAGGTATTGTCTGCAAGCACTGAAATTGTAAGTAACAGATAGTTTTGTGATAAGATAATTTGTAACGGGTAGCAAGCAATGAAAGTAAATAAGGTGCAGCAAGGTGGCCCAATCCTTTTTTAGCAAAGGACAAGCCTGGACAATTTCTTATATGAGAAAAGAGCTCAGGAGGACACATGGGAATTATCGTTGTCAGTGTCAAAACCGGCGGATCTCGGGTAGGGGGTCCCGAACTGTGCGTCTAGGCGGATGGTAACAGGAGACAAGGGACACGATGTTTTTACCCAGGTTCGGGCCCTCTCGATGGAGGTAAAACCCTACTCCTGCTTGATTAATATTGATGATATGGGTAGTACAAGAGTTGATCTACCATGAGATCAGAGAGGCTAAACCCTAGAAGCTAGCCTATGGTATGATTGTTGTTCGTCCTACAGACTAAATCTCTCCGGTTTATATAGACACCGGAGAGGGCTAGGGTTACATAGAGTCGGTTACAATGGGAGGAGATCTTCATATCATATCGCCAAGCTTGCCTTCCACGCCAAGGAAAGTCCTATCCGGACACGGGACGAAGTCTTCAATCTTGTATCTTCATTGTCCGGGAGTCCGGCCAAAGGTCATAGTCCAGCCATCCGGACACCCCCTAATCCAAGACTCCCTCAGTAGCCCCTGAACTAGGCTTCAATGACGGCGAGTCCGGCGTGCAAATTGTCTTCGGCATTGGAAGGCGGATTCCTCCTCCAAATACTCCATAGAAGATGTTGAACACAAGGATAGTGTCCGGCTCTGCAAAATAAGTTCCACATGCCACCGTAGAGAGAATAATATCTGCACATATCTAATATGCTGACGTATTCTGCAGCGTGACATCACGCCACGACCAAGCCTTTATTCGAATCGTTTTACTGTTCCACCTCAGCGCGTTTTAGTGAGGCGGTTTCCTTGGCACGTCTTGTCAAAGCAGAGATCGTGTCCCCTTATTCTGGGATTCTCATCAATACGAGCGTGGGTAACCCAACCGTGCCTTTGGTATGATTCCCTAATTGAAAGCAAGTCCCAAACGGTTATGGGGAGGGCTCTTGGTATTCAACCTCTTTATAAAGAGACCAAGGCTTGACTCCTTTTACCTCAATCGAATCCGCCCCTCGCCTTGAGTTCCAACATCCAGAGCTCCAGCTTTAGGCGCTTCGGACCTTCGACGATGTCCGGCTTCGACCTTCAAGGCCAGTGGATGCCTTCCTCCGTTACAGAAGAAGACGTGCGAAAGCTGAGAGATGCCAGGTATCTGACCGGCGAAATCTCGCATAGGCTACCTGCTCAAGGGCAGGTCATTCCCACTCCCCAGCCCGGTGAGAGCGTGGTGTTCACATCTCACTTCCTTCGGGGGCTAGGCTTCCCGATTGATCCCTTCGTGAGGGGGCTTATGTTTTATTATGAGCTGGAATTTCATGACTTAGCTCCGGAGTCCATCCTCCAAATCTCATCGTTCATTGTCGTGTGTGAGGCCTTCCTCCATATTACTCCTCACTTCGGGTTGTGGCTTAGAACCTTCAAGGTGAAACCGAAGATGATCGAGGGGCAGCACGCTGAGTGCGGAGGAGCTATCATAAGCAAGATGGCCGACGCTCCATGGCCCAAGGGCTCTTTCCAAAAGGAGTTCGGCTTATGGCAATGGGACTGGTTTTACATCACAACCCTCAGGGGCACCACATGGGTGGCGCCACCTGCTTTTCGCTCGGGTCCCCCACCTCGGCTAGCGTCATGGGTCAACGAAGGGCTTATCTGGGGGCCGTACAAAGACATGCCCTTGCTACAGGACCACATTCGAGATCTCTCAGAAAGAGATATCAACTTGACCGTAGTGGCGCAAGTTATGCTGATTCGCCGCATGCTGCCCTGCAAACGTCGCCCTCTTCACCTGTGGGAATTTAATCCGGAGGGACCACGAGTCCTCCAACACTTTATGGGCACGACGCCCGTGGAGATGTACAAATTGTTCTTCGAATCACAAGCAAGGTGTCTGGACTTGTCCGAGGACGCAGGTCTGAGCTGCAATCGCCCAGATGCTCAAGTAAGTAGCCTCGTATTTGGAAACGCCATCCGTATTTTCATCATAAAATTACCCTTAACAGAGCTATCCTTTGAACATGAGTGGATAGCGAAGGCAAAGCTTATCAGGTGTTCAGCCCCCCTGCTTGAGACCGCGCCGGATCCCATGTTAACCAGGATGCTGGAGATTGTGCTTTTGGCAGAAGGCGAAGAGGGGAACCAAGGAGCTACCGCCTCCGCGAAGGAGGCTGTTAGGAAGGGAGGAATCGAAAATTCCCTCGACCAGGGAAAGAAAAGGACTGCCTCTGAAGACCCGGAGGGGATGGCCTCAAAACGGGGGAAGAAATCTTCGCCAGAGGGTCCGGCGCCGGAGAATGCCGCGGCCGCATTGCGCCCTCAAGGGGATCAGCTCTCCCCCGAGCCGTAAGTAAAGAGAGGGGTTCCAAAATGAGTGACTTTCCTGTTTTATTTCTGAGGAAGATAACCGAAATATTACCTTGCAGTTCGGATCTCAACCCTTCTCAGCAGATCTCATCTTCAGGGGATCTTCGTCCGGAGATGATGGAGAGCGAAACGCCTCCCCTTGCTGCACCGTCTTACGAGGCAGGCGACCCCGAGGTGTCGTCTCGGAGGGTTTTTTCAAGTCCGGATCCTGAAAAAGGTCGTCAGGCTAGTCCGACACCCTCTGGTGCGCGGTCGGAGGGGCTGAAGGATCTGCTCGGGTGAGCGCCCATCTCAGAAGAACACCGTATGTTGATGAACACGGTGATTGGAAGGATTTCATCCGCGGAAAGCGGACTGCACGAGGCCGCCAGGAGTTTACTAACAGGCTTTGAGGTACGTGAAAAGGTGTACCTTTTGGTAGAGCCGCATATATAAAATGCGCCCTGTATAAATAGTAGCCCCTGAGACTCCGTGTGTCGTCAAAAGTGACGGCGCACAGAGGATCATAACCCCAGGTATAATATGTCACCTATTTTATGAAGGTGGCGAGGCGTTCGGTGGCTATCCGGACTAATGAATCTGCCGAGCTAAAGCGACAACTTGACGTGGCGGATGCCGACATCGCGCTTGTAAATAAGCGGCTAGATGAGGCACAAGGTATGTTCCAAATACATCTGATAAGAGGAGTTCGATGCTCGTGTCTTATAAGATATGTGCTTAATGTAGATGGTGCTGCTGCCGTAGAGAACCTTTGGGCGGAACTTGACCAAGCCAAGGAGCAAGCAAGGGAAAGTGATGCGGTTGCCGTTAAGGCGACTGAAGAACTAAGAGCCGAACAGGCTGCTCACTGCCAGAGCAAGAAAGTAATAGCCGAGATGGCTATAAAATTGAAGGATGCTGCCGACCGCTGTAAATTTCTTGAACGAGAAGGCAAGGCGGCTCAGAAGGATCTTGAAAAGATCACTGCCGAGGCCAAGGATACTCGCTCTGCAATGAGAGCTATGAAGGAGGAGCTATGTCAGGCCGGAGATATCACGGCTGGAAAGCCATATATGCTGCGGATGAAGTTCGGGGACCCTAAGTATGCTCCGTTAGACCGGCAGTGGAGTGCGGAGAACACTTATCTGGATTTGGCAGCTAGTGCGGCAAACGCGACCGAACACTTCCGTGGTCGAGGTGACCATGAATTGGAAGAACTTTTTTGGTCGCAGTTCCACAATCCAGAACGCCCACTTTTGATATCCGACCGTTTGGCCGCCTGGGCGGAGCTGAACAGGTTATCCGGAATCGCCATGAGGTATGTTGCGAGCCGTCTGTGGTCGGAGAAGCCAGAGCTGAAGAGTTATTTTGGCTTGGTGCAGCAGTTCCTTGGTTCGGTGCCGCATGTTGATGCAATGAAGAGGTCGGCGTGCATAGAGGGTGCACAGATGGCTCTTGCCCGTGTCAAAACATACTGGGCGGATATGAAGGCCAGTGTTATTGCATCCCGGGATTCGGACGAAAGCCGAGTACCTGCCAAGCACTACTTTGAGGAAGTTCTTCATGGCGCTCGTTTAATAGAGGCGCAGTGCTCGAAGGATGTTGTGTTCGAATAGCATGTGCTATTGTAAAACGAATATTTTGATAGAATATAAAAGCTTTTTATACTTGTGCTTGCAAGAATTATAACGCCTCCTGTGCGTCCGTTAATGTATATGTGTATATAACCTGAAAGATGGCAGTCATTGGCTTCATCCCCCACGCATATAATGCGGGGGTGTTCGCAAAAAGGCGCCTTTTCACACTTAATCCAACGTCTTGGTCCTATAAAGGAGGTGATAGCGCAGCGAACTAGGCATCCGGACTATAATGATTTATCACTTTCACTTATCCATAGGAGTTTGACAGTGGGGCTACTAAATAGCCCCTAGGGGCACCGCGCTCGCCCGAATTCGGGGCGCGTGTGTGCCTGACCGGGAAGCGGCCCTTTGTTAATGCGGAGGAATCCTAAAGATTCCGAAAGTCATCGAGTGGTTGACCAGTCTCTCGCTATATCATGACAGTCAGTTTTCGGCTTTCTCTACTGAGGTGCTCGCCTGGCCGAACCGGGGCACAATCGTAGTACTTCTCCTGGTGCCGCCTTAGCCGATAGAGCGGAACGTAAGGCAGCAAAACATAGGAGCCGGGAAAACCCAACATTTGACCAAAGACATGATTCGGAGCTGATGCATATAAGGCCAAACTCGCGACGCCGAACACTCCCTAAGGTATTCGGTCTTTATGAAGACGGGCTGGACAAGAGCCCTTTGGTAAAAAAGCCCCTGGTGTCCAGGTACGTGCAAAATTCTGGCGTGGCCACATGCCAAGACGCCAGCCTCCTCCTCAGTTATAGTGAAAACCGGGGGATGTTATCAACAAGAGACAGTAAAAAAGCTTTACGCAGGGTCTTAATTTGAAGAGAATCCTTAGAACGGGTCCCTACTGCACGTCTGCGCCTGTGTCTCCGTTGTGCCGTATCCTGGACGAGCGTAGCATGGTGTTTGTCTGCGAAAGAGAGGGACTTAGTGAAAATAATCGTGCGAGAAATCTATATTAAAATAAACAAAATATAACACAGAGGCATGAGTAAAATTGGGCCGTATTGTCTCCTGGTGTAAACACGCGAAGCCCCTTGCACCGGGTTATGCGGCTATTAGGCCTTTGTATGTTTACGCCGGACTCGTCGAACCGTGTCCGGGGTAGTGAAGCTGGATTAGTGTGCGGCTGTCAAGGCGGCCGCACCATTATCCGTACTTCGGGGATCAATTGATATTTCCCTTTAATGAGATGATGCCTCGTGGACCGGGCATTTTGAGTGGAAGGGATGCATAATGCAGTATTGCATTAAAGCGGGCGAAAGCTTCATGTCCCAGTAGCGCTTGATAGAGACTTATGAATGGGGCGATGTGGAAGGTTAGCTTTTCTCTTCGGAAGTTGTCGGGTGAGCCGAACATGACTTCTAACGAAAGGGAACCCATACTCTGGGTATCTGGGCCCGGCGTGATTCCTTGAAAGGAAGTGTTGCCATGGCGAATTGTTGCTGGGTTTACCCCCAGTTTGCGGATTGTGTCCTGATATAACAGGTTTAGGTCACTGCCGCCGTCCATTAGGACTTGTATAAATTGGAGTCCGTCAATAATCGGATCCAAGACCAAGGCAGTCCAGCCTGCGTTCCGGAGACCTCTGGAGTAATCCTGATGATCGAAGGTGATTGGTTGTAACAACCAGTGGAGGTGCTCCTCTGGGGCAGGCCGTATGGCGCGTAACTTCGTAGGCGCCGTTCTGTTTTTCCCTTTTGTCATCTGAAGTGAATTTACTGTTTTTACTTCTTGTGGGAACTTCTTTTGTTCTCCGGTGTTCTACTTGTGGGGTGCGTCGTCATCCTCGCTTGGTGTGTCGAGCCCTTTGTGTTCGGCGTTGAGTTTGCCGGACTGCTTGAAGACCCAACAATCTCTGTGGGTGTGGTTTGCAGGTCTCCCGGGAGTACTGTGAATTTGACATATTTTGTCCAAGATTTTATTGAGGTTAGATAGCTCGTCCCTGTCATCTTTGGGGGGCGGCTTTTTCTCATTTTGCCGAGAGCTTTTGAATCCGGCATTGACTGCCCTGCTCATCGGGCTGTTATCCTTGATTCGACGTTGTTCTTTGTTACGGTGCGGTTTCCCGTTTCCATCTCTGAGTTCAGATGTACTTGGGTCGCTGGTGCTGCTTCTTGCCAACCAGCTATCCTCTCCTGCGCAAAAGCGGGTCATGAGGCTTGTTAATGCGGCCATTGTTCTTGGCTTTTCTTGGCCGAGGTGTCTGGCGAGCCATTCGTCTCGGATGCTATGTTTGAAAGCTTCTAGGGCCTCGGCGTCCGGACAGTCGACTATCTTATTCTTTTTAGTAAGAAATCTGTTCCAGAGTTTCTGGGCTAACTCTCCGGGTTGTTGAGTTATATGACTCAGATCATCTGCATCCGGAGGTCGGACATAGGTCCCTTGAAAATTTGCCCGGAAAGCATCGTCGAGCTCTTCCCAACTTCCCATGGTGTTTTCGGGAAGGCTTTTAAGCCAATGCCGGGCTGGCCCTTTGAGCTTAAGGGGTAAGTATTTTATGGCTTGAAGGTCATCTCCTCTAGCCATGTGTATGTGGAGGATATAATCCTCGATCCAGACTCCAGGGTCTGTTGTTCCGTCGTACACCTCTATGTTTACAGGCTTGAATCCCGCTGGAAATTCATGATCCAGTACCTCATCGGTAAAACATAGGGGATGTGCGGCGCCCCTATATGTAGGTGTGCCGCGATGTTCGGATATTTTTTGCGTTGCATTGCTCACTGGAGCTTGCTTTCTTGGCCCATAGATGGATCTGGTTGGACCGGTTTTTTGATGCGAATCCTTGGGTGGATCGCGTGCCGTATTGAGTGCGGTGCCCTTTGTCGCTTGAGATCGATCGTGGGGTCGTCTATCCGACCTGGTGGCTTCCTTGTTTTTTGATAGTGGGGGCTCTAAGGCCTCTTCATCAAATTCCGGTAGTAATTTTCGCTTCGGATAGCTCTTTGTGTGATGACTGTTACTGTACTTGTGTGCGGTGTTGAGTACTTTGCCCCATCTGATTCTGAGTGCATCTTCCGCTGTTTTGAGCTTCCGCTTCTACTTTTTCAGGCTATGCACAGTGGCGACGAGCCTTTGGTGGAGGTTCTGGTGTTCCAGCAACTTGTCAGGCGTGAGGTCGTCCGGACTATTATCTTTGCCGGGGACGGATTGTTCGGTTTGTCCGCCCTGTTTGGGCGATTGCTCGATGGCATGTTCATCTTCCATTGATTCGCCCTGCTCTATGGCTGGGTCTCTGTCGAGGTGGGGCTTGGCGTGGCGCTTACGCCACCGCTTTGATTGTTTTTCGAGGGAACGATCCCTGGTTGCACCCTTTTGATCCTCGTCGTTGCTTCTTTTAGGTGTGTCCACCATGTATACATCGTGTGATGAGGTGATTGTGTGGTGCTCTATAGGCACTGGTTCTTGGTCGTCTCCTTCATCGGCGTCCATACCGTCGATGTCTTCGGAGTTGAAGTCGAGCATGTCGGTTAGGTCGTCGAAAGTGACTACGCAGTGGGTGGTGGGTGGGTTTCGAATTTCTTCATCGTCCGCATCCCAACCTTGCTGGCCATAGTCCGGCCAGGGCTCTCCTGACAGAGAGAGAGAGAGAGACTTTAGTGAATTCAGGATATCACCAAAGGGCGAGTGCTGAAAGACGTCCGAGGCAGTGAACTCCATGATCGGAGCCCAATCGGGCTCGATCGGAAGGGGTGCGGAAGATTCGGAGTTCGGAACAGAGTCCGACACCTTGGAGTCATAGGCCTCGCAAAGGAATAGGCTGGTATTCGGCTCTATGGCCGTAGAGATTGCGGCTCTTGGGGCGGCGTCCAACCGTCCGCCCCCAACTGGCGTAGTCAGCTCCGAGCTAATGGTCGGAGCGGGCACCTGAGCGGCGCTCTGGGCGCTGTCCGGCGGCAGAGCTAGATCATGCCCATCGTGACAATGCGGCGCGCTCGGCCGTGGCTCGAATTCGTCGGAGATCAAGTCCCCGCGGATGTCGGCCGTGTAGTTTAAGCTTCCAAACCTGACCTGACGACCAGGGGCATAGCTTTCGATCTGCTCCAGATGGCCAAGAGAATTGGCCCACAGTGCGAAGCCGCCGAATACAAAGATCTGTCCGGGGAGAAAAGTCTCACCCTGGACCGCGTCGTGGTTGATGATCGGAGGAGCCATCGGGCCTAAAGGTGATGACACAGAGGAACTCTCAATGAAAGCACCAATGTCGGTGTCAAAACTAGCTGATCTCGGGTAGGGGGTCCCGAACTGTGTGTCTAGGCGGATGGTAACAGGAGACAAGGGACACGATGTTTTTACCCAGGTTCGGGCCCTCTCGATGGAGGTAAAACCCTACTCCTGCTTGATTAATATTGATGATATGGGTAGTACAAGAGTTGATCTACCACGAGATCAGAGAGGCTAAACCCTAGAAGCTAGCCTATGGTATGATTGTTGTTCGTCCTACGGACTAAATCTCTCCGGTTTATATAGACATCGGAGAGGGCTAGGGTTACATAGAGTCGGTTACAATGGGAGGAGATCTTCATATCATATTGCCAAACTTGCCTTCCACGCCAAGGAAAGTCCTATCCGGACACGGGATGAAGTCTTCAATCTTGTATCTTCATAGTCTGGGAGTCCGGCAAAGGTCATAGTCCGGCCATCCGGACACCCCCTAATCCAGGACTCCCTCAATCGTCAAGCTAGTTTTCATCACGCTCATATGATTCGCATTCGTTACTTTGATAATTTGATATGTGGGTGGACCGGTCCTTGGGTACTGCCCTTTCTTGGACAAGCATCCCACTTATGATTAACCCCTATTGCTAGCATCCACAACTACAAAAGAAGTATTAAGGTAAAGCTAAGCATAGCATGAAACATGTGGATCCAAATCAGCCCCTTACGAAGCAACGCACAAACTAGGGTTTAAGCTTCTGTCACTCTAGCAACCCGTCATCTACTTATTACTACCCAATGCCTTCCTCTAGGCCCAAACAATGGTGAAGTGTCGTGTAGTCGATGTTCACATAACACCACTAGAGGATAGACAACATACATCTTATCAAAATATCGAACGAATACCAAATTCACATGACTACTTATAGCAAGACTTCTCCCATGTCCCCAGGAACAAATGTACTACTCACAAATCATATTCATGTTCATAATAAGAGGGGTATTGATATGCATTAAGGATCTGAACATATGATCTTCCACAAAATAAACCAACTAGCATCAACTACAAGGAGTAATCAACACTACTAGCAACCCACAAGTACCAATCTGAGGTTTTGGTACAAAGATTGGATACAAGAGATGAACTAGGGTTTGAGAGGAGATGGTGCTGATGAAGATATTGATGGAGATTGACCCCCTCCCAATGAGAGGATCGTTGGTGATGACGATGGTGATGATTTCTCCCTCCCGGAGGGAAGTTTCCCCAGCAGAACAGCTCCGCCGGAGCCCTAGATTGGTTCCACCTCGTGGCGGCAGAGTTTCGTCCAATAAGCTTGCTTATGAATTTTTTCAGGGTAAAAGACTTCATATAGAAGAAGATGGGCAACGGAGGCCTGTCAGGGGGCCCACGAGGCAGGGGGCGTGCCCTAGGGTGGTGGGCGCGCCCCCACCCTCGTGGACAGTGTGTGGGCCCCCTGACGCTGATTCCTTCGCCAGTTTATTAATTTCAAAGATGACTTTCATGGAGTTTCAGGACTTTTGGAGTTGTGCAGAATAGGTCTCTATTATTTGCCCCTTTTCCAGCCTAGAATCCCAGCTGTTGGCATTCTCCCTCTTCATGTAAACCTTGTAAAATAAGAGAGAATAGCCATAAGTATTGTGGCATAACGTGTAATAACAGTCCATAATGCAATAAATATTGGTATAAAAGCATGATGCAAAATGGATGTATCACGACCACGGTGTATGAATGGGGCTGACAGGTAGGGCGGTTGTGTCATGTCTGAGTGAAGATAGAAACCTACCCCTATTGAAAATATATTCCTACATCAATTTTGGCCGAGTCGAGTTTGTTTTACCGCCCACCGTGTATGAATGGGGAAATGGAGGGAGAAACAGAGGTCTTTCGGATGAGCTTGAATCAAATGTGTTTTGCCGCCCATGTTTGGCGCCCACCGTGTTGGAATGGGCTCAGAGGCGGTCGTGTCATGTCTAATTGAAGTTACTAACCTACCCCTATTTAGAGAAGTGGAAATCGGGCCGATGGATTGTCCGTGTAATGGGTAGACAGTAATTTCCATCTGCCAAACACTTCTCCCAAACACTTGGCTTCGGGAAGCCGGCGTGGGAGTGGACATTTTTCCACTTCTTTCGAATTTGGGGACAATAAGCATCCACGTTTACCCTGGCAACTAAATTTGAATCCATTTTGTATTCCTATACGAATCTTTATAAATCATTCTATGTGTTTTTGTATATCTTCAAAATCATGACAAAGATGTATTCCACCATCATATATGAATATGGTTTACAAATGTCGATACTCAAATTCAGAAGCTAGAATCCAGTTTAAGGTGAATTCGAATATTTGGAACACTTCATGTCCAACTCAAATATCACACACAACATAATGTGTACTCCCATTTAGATATATACACAAGTGATGTATCAAGATTCAAATACCGAGTCAATCAACCAAGAATGTACAGAACTAACAGACATATAAACACTTATAGAGTATATGGATCAATAATATCAACTAACATACATAAGCCAGGCCGCTGTACTTTTTTTTGCTACAACAACATCCTTCTTTTAGCCAAGCTACTACAACATCTTGGCCCTTTCTGATGCGTGCCACTTATGGTCCATCTATACTACTATTATTCCTGAATGCACATTCAGCCTGATTGGCATATTTGTAGGTCTGGCACAACAATCAAAATGAAATGTCTCCGAGTCTTATCAATTAATACAGACTTGTGCTCAAATAAAATTACAAACTGAAAAACAGAAAACAATTATTACATGATCTCTAAAACAAATGGTTTGATTGATTACATGAACAAACAACACAAACGTTATTCAGCAATGGAAAGAACAATTTCACCTATGATTTACCAAGTGGGAATTTAATTTCCTTTTTCCCTTCAGGACCTTACAATGCGGCCAGTCTCAGTTTGCTTCGTTTTGAAATCCACCAAATATTTAATGGTTGTCTTGAGTACTGCTTGTGATTGTGCTGTTTGCTTCCTCAACATGTCAACTTCACCTCTAAGTGTAGAAGAAGAATCTCTTTCTACCACTAGTTTAGATTTTAGAGCATCAACAGTTGGCAATTCATAATGCAGGATTGGGCCGGTGCCACTGCTATGGGATGATACAATGTCCATGGGGACCTCGCTCTTTGATCTTGGGCTAACCTGTTTTGCCATTAAAGTTCTGATTGGATTCAGAAAAGTTGAAGTTAGCAAAACATCTCAACTGGGAGTTATAACAGCAAACCAGTTAAACAAACAAGGAATTAAAGAGTTCTAATTGGATGCTAAAAAGTAGTTATTAACATCATTGTAACCCGTTGTTGAAGCAGCAAAGAAGTTAAACAAACAAGTAGATATTTAAGTTCAGGAAAATAGGTAATTTTTAACAGTAAGTATCAAACACATAGATAGGCGCAGTCTATAATAGGATTAACAGGCTATGGCATTATGTAATCAGTAGCAAACTAAATTAAGCCAAGCAACATAATTGAACAATTTTGCAATAAGTGGCTAACTAAAATTCCGAGAAGCAGGTAACTGAACTTACGCTAGCTCTTTGTATAGGCACACTACAACTCCTTTTTTGCTTACATGGTTCTACGAAGGAGTCCATGGCATCAATTGCTTGGATAGGCAGTCCCAATACTTCTTTCTTCCCACACTGCATTGGTAAGTCGAATGGTTAATCTGGTAAGATGGTGCGTCCTTGATATGTTATATGAGGACGTTTAGTCAGACTAGTTGTAGCCACACACATCACACTGACTTTTACTGTATATTTCATGCGATTACATTTGGCATATCGAGATCTAAGCAATCTACAATAGGATGAAAAGTCTGTCATCCTTCACATTATTGGTGAACTCAATTCATAGAAACAAGCAATTCAACCATTCAGTGGGTAAATCAAAAGCGCCACTGGAATATTTTCACTACCCCAATCATACATGCAAAAAGGGGCGACGCCACCATAGGGGATGGTATGGGTGGCCGCCTCGGGTGGCTAGAAAGTGTGCACCTAGTTTGAGCCGTCCAGGTTGGCCCAGGCTAGTTTTGTTCATCCCAACGCACGAGAAGGCAATGTAAAAAATGAAGAAAATGTTTCAATTTGGATGGGCCAATAACATAAGTGCAAGGCAGGCCCTATAGCAGGCTCCACTACAAAAAAAAATACACTTCCGTGATGATACGTGTTTGTCACAGTAGGTCGCGTTTTTTGACATGCATGTACATCCATGGCGATTTTATGACAGAATCAAGATAGTCATACCTGTGCTGTCGTAGAAGCATTCCATGACATTACCAGAATTATCATCACGGAAGTGTCCACTTCCATGACGATAAATCGCGCATCACAGAAGTGCTTTCGTCAAGGGTGACCAACACATGGCATCCACCATAACAGAACACCGTTAAGCTATCGGGTCCGGTTTTGGATCCGATAACTCGTTAACAGCCCCGACCAATGGGGATTTTCCACGTGTAAAATCATGATTGGCTGGAGGAAACACGTGCCGGCTCATCATTGGGACAGATGTCATCCACTCACTGGACAGAAGGTGCCTATGATACGTTGACACGTGGCACGGCCCAACAGTGGCCCATTCCTGTGAAAAGGCCGGCCCGTTTGACTTGGTTAAAAGCTGGCGGGCCGGCCCATGGAAAGCCTGTTAACGGCCTGTTAGCATATAGCCCATTTACAGCCCGCTAACCCAAGGCCCATTACGCCCTATGCGATTGAGGCCCAGTAGCGTCATCTGGGCCATCCAATATGATTCCAGTCTGTTTTCACTTCTGGGCCATGTATGGCCCATGACGTCTTTCGGCCCATATGAAGCCCTTTGTAACTCTTGGCCCATTAGCGGCCCATGCTAAAACTGGCCCGTAATGAACAGTGTATTACTTTACACCCATTAACGGCCTGCAGTGAAACTGGCCCGTAATGAATAGTGTAACACTTTATACCCATTAACGGGCGGTTATTCCGTTGGGCCGTTTCCAGCCCAAGTTAACTTTCGGCCTTCTGAGGGCCCATTTATAATTGGGCTCATTTGCAGCATTTGGTTACTTACGGCCCGTTACTATCATTTTCTGCTTGTGGGCCAAATTCAGCCAGTCGTTACAGTCGGCCCGTTTGTGGCCCGTTAGTCTGTTGGGCCATTTTCATAGCATCACCAAATACGTCCTATTAATGGCCCGTTATGGTCAGCCCATAAAACGTACGATTTCCATTATAGGCCCGTCTACGTCCATTAAAGGCCCGTACAAGACTCATAAATGAGTCGGCGGCCCATGGATCCTACGTGACATAGAAGGCCCATGGATCCTGCGAGACGTAGAAGGCCCATGGATCCTGTGAGACATAGAAGGCCCATGGATCCCGCGAGACGTAGAAGGCCCATGGATCCGACAGCCCGTGAAGGGCCATTGTCAGGCGAGTTGGCCCCCGTTTGAACGATATAGCATATTCAAAGAATTATCCTACTCAATACTATCACCTCTAAAAAGCATACACTATACAACAAAGAGATCAAGGCATAGAAAGGTAGAATAATCCTACACTATACAATAAAGAAATTACAGCCGATTATACCCACTGGGCATTATGGTTCGGCACAGGTGATAATAAAGCATACACAAACAGCAAATTACATACACTGGGCAAATACAGCTCATACATCATGGACGCGCATCAACTTAACTCCATTTGAACTATAATCTCTTCAGAAAATAGGATTGGCCGGATTCAGATAGCACAAATTTCAGTCTGCAAAATCTCCAATTCCTTCATGGTTACCTCGGTGTCTTGTTTCATTTTTTTGACTCCTGCATCTAATACCTGCATGTCCAGTCTCAACTTGTTGATTATACGTTGACAATCATGTACACGTTGTCTTGCCACCTCTAGTTGATGCTCGAGAACATCAGCACATTCCAATTCCAATCCATAATCATTCGGTAACGGCCATGCCGCACTGCTCGCAGATTTTTGTGTTGATGTCACTTCATCCTGAAATGTTTCTGTAAGTACACATGACTAGGGCAAAAATATAGTTACAACAGTGAAGCGAACAAGACACTATTTTGTACTACATGGCAAAACAGGACTAACAATAATGTTACACGTCACTTTCACAAAAAAATGTTACACGTCATGAAGCATAAGCAGGTGATATTTTAAAAATTATAAAAAAGATAGTCTGTGCAGCCTGCATACAGAAATCCCTCTTAGCTCACCAGAGGAGCATGATGTTGGGGCCCAATCGAAAACACAGACAAGTTACAAATTTAGACAGCACGTTGCGTATAAGTAAGCAAGCAGTTGGCCATTCTGTACCTCAATTAAAGTCTTAGGGAGCATAATGAACAGCAGAGGGTTTCATACAAACATACTACAGCAGGCAAAACTATGCAATCATTAGCGTAGTATAAACTAGATTGTGAGCCTCATGCAATAATAGTTGGTTAATAGACTTCAAAGCTTCAGGCACACTTCGGCAGAGTAATTAAATGGTAAGGCCTTTAATTATGTCAACTAATAGTGATACAAGTACCGAACATCAGGCATAATTATTTGGGCATCTCATTAAGTGAGGACAAATAAAGCAATTGAAAAGAGAAAATTAACTATGCCTGAAACAAACAAGGAATTGAACTGTTGAGTTGCATACAGTGACTTACCTTAGCAGGTTGAAGAGGCTCAGCGCAGCTCCTACTTCTCTTGCAAGGCTCCTTCCTAACATCTTGTACTTGGAAATCCTCAATCTTATCTTCATTGCACCCCCTCTGCAAGGTGACACAAACTAGTTACTCGTCTCCTTGGAAGATAAATATGCATACTTTCCAGTCTGTGAACACAAAAGGATGAGATTATAACAAAACAACACCACATAATGAAACATGCCGCATCTCTTGCACTTGCACACAATGAAATGAGCATTTACTATGTCTGCACTATGTAAAAACTAGGCATACCTTCGAACTGGATCTCCAGGTACTCTTGGAGAGCCTACTGTAGTGTACAGCCAAACCTTTATGTCACCTATGAGTTAGACAAGGCCCCACTACAGCAGCCCTTAGTGTTTAAATCGTTGACAAGCTCTGTTAGAGTGTTAGGTCAAGAACAACAAGTAATCAAAGCAAACAGTCCTAGTATGGCTGGCTGATGCAAACAAGCAATTGAACAGATGTGTGAGCAAATCTTACATATCAAGAAAAGAAGCAAAGAAGGAGGCTTAAAGACCATCACTTGACTGACCAGATTTAAGGGGCATTTAAACATCATGTGCAACGTATGAACTAACATAAACATTGCATATTCCAGATTCTACAATGGAATGCACATGTATTAGGTTATGCCATGTATGATGATGCCTAAATGTACAGATAGCAGGCAGGAGTGATTCATCATTGCACGCACAATTGAATTGCAGGTTAAGGGCCAGTTCGATTCCGCCTTTTCAGGGCATATTGTCAAAATAAGCCATAAAAGATGTAAAGAAGTCATTTTTGAGTTATGGGCTTGGGCTTAACTAATTTCGCTTTGGAGGGGGGTGTTTCGGGTAGAACCTCACTAAAAATTGAAGGGAAGGGGAATAGTGAAATGACTCTGTTGTCTGCCTATATTACACTCAAAATGCAACTGCTGACGCCCGTGTCACACCTGACCCTCAAGTAAAAACAAACACGCAAGCATTCATTGCCCTGCCCGCTTGCATCTCCTCTCCCCTTTCCCTCTACCTCGATCCCCTGCCTGCAGCACTAGGGTTCCTCCAGCGAGCCGTCGCCACTGGTCCCATCTGGCCTGGTCCTCGACGATGCTATGTCCAGCTAGGCTACATGGCCGGCGGATAGGGGCAAATCTCCCTGGCTGCTCCTCCCTCTGGCGCCGCCCCTCATTCTCATGGTCTCCAGCAGCTGCTCCACTGTGGTTCGTCCAACGCACTACTCCGGCGGGCGCTGCACAACTACGGCTGATGCCACACTGCGGCAGAAGGCACCTTGTTCCCCCTGCCCTCCTCCCAGGCCATGGCCTTGAGGTGCTGTTGAAGGATGAGCTCATCCAACAAGGTGAGGATCTCCTCTGATTTTTTGCCAAATTTTCATTCTGATCCACTATACGATGAATTGCTATGAGCTGCTTCTGCTGCTGCTATATGATGCATTGCTATGAGCTGCTCCTGCTGCTGCTATATGATGAATTGCTATGAGCTGCTGCTGCTGTATGATGAGTTGCTATGAGCTGCTGCTGCTGCTATATGATGAATTGCTATGAGCTGCTGCTGCTGCTATATGATGAGTTGCTACAAGCTGCTCCTGCTGCTGCTATATGATGAATTGCTATGAGCTGCTCCTGCTGCTGCTATATGATGAATTGCTATGAGCTGCTCCTGCTGCTGCTATATGATGAATTGCTATGAGCTGCTGCTGGTATATGATGAATTGCAGACTGCTGCTGCTGTATGATGAGTTGCTATGAGCTGCTGCTGCTGCTATATGATGCTTTCAGGTGGTGCTGCTATATGATAATAACCAGCCACTTGGACCATCGAATTTCAATAAATAATTGTTCTTCATTTAAATGTGGGTCATGCGTTCTTCGTTTAAATTAGGCAATGGGATCTCTATGGAAAACATTGACCAAAGTAGATTGTGCCAAGTAGATGGTATCTTTGTATTTGCATTTTGAGCAAATAGTGATGGTCTGTTTTCCTATCATATTAATTACTGCACTGGGTTCAATTTGTGATGTTTGCAAGTCAAATTAATTTCCATATGGGCAGCAAAATGAAAAATATATAATGCAATCTAGACTTTCCACTGATCATACCAAAGATAAGCTGAAAACGCAATGAAAAGAACTGGTTGGCGTATTACATGGAGCTTATATTCACAGGTGCTTATTTTCTTAGGATAACTCGTAATAACTGTCCCTAAGAAACTTGGCTAATAGAACTGGCATACAAATAACATGTCACGATGATTGCAATGGAGGAGTGACGTACCATAGCACACTGTATAGGCTCACCGCTGCCTCTCCTTTTTTTGCGATGTTCCATGAAATTGCCACATACATCTTGTACTTTTTCATTGTGTAACCCTATCTGCAAGTTGACACGGCTAATTTCAGACATCTCTACATGATACTACATTGCATATCCCTTGCGCATATTTAAACCACCAATTAACGATTGTGTGCGTACCATAAACTAGCCATGACTCTGTATGCTGGACTAGCAGGCACTCTAAGGGAGCCTAATGTAGTGCACTGGAATTCCTACATGCCACCTACGATTTTGTGTAATGTACTGCCCCTGTTCCTAAATATATGTCTTTGTAGAGATTCCAGTATGGACCACATACAGGTGTATATAGATGCATTTTCAAGTGTAGATTCACTCATTTTGCTCCGTATGTAGCCTATAGTGGAATCTCTAAAAGACTTATATTTAGGAACGGAGGTACGAGGTAGTATCATGTATGACATCTACATATCTAATTTAGCAACCAGTAGTAGAAATCATTGTCTGCACAAAGGGATTACTGGTCGAAAATCCTAGCAAAGCACGCTGGCAGGCACAGAAGAATACAAGAGAGAGAGACACACTTACAATATCATAGCAATGCCTCAGTCCAGGATCTTGGTTGGCCAAGCTGTTAGATCCAGAAGAAACATCGTCCTTGTAGTTTTTGCAGCTGTATAACAGGTAACAACGATCAGTTAGTATATTTGAAGTGCATCAGGCAGGTGATGCTGGACGGGTTTAAAGGTGACAAGTACCTAGGCCGTGGCGGGTGCTTGGTATCTCTCCAGACGCTGGGAATCAGGTTAGAAACGTCAAGGTTGATGATGCTGTGCTGGCTGTCGGGGTCCAGCAAGGAGATCTAGAATCGTCGAGTAGGGTGTTTGTGGAGCGGCTCCGGTAGGGTGGACTACGGTGTGGGCGAAGTGGATCTGTGGCCGTGGACGAGGGCGTAGGTGAAGCTGCTCCGGTGGTTGGGTTAAGGATGGTGTCGACGACGCGGATCTGCGGCCATGGACGGGGCGTCAGAAGCTGCTCCGGTGGTTGGGTTAAGGATGGTGTCGACACGGATCTGCGTCCATGGACGGGGCGTCAGAAGCTGCTCCGGTGGTTGGGTTAAGGGTGGTGTCGACGATGCGGATCTGCGGCCGTGGACGGGGCGTCAGAAGCTGCTCCGGTAGGTTGGATGAGGGTGCGAGGAAGCGGATCTGAGGCCGTGGACTTGTGAGTTGGCAAAGCGGCCCCGGTAGGGTTGAGAATGGTATAGGCGAAGCTACTCCGGTAGGGTTGACGATGGTGTCGGCGTAGCGGCTCCGGTAGGGTTGAGGAAGGTGTCGACGAAGCGGCTCCGGTAGGGTTGAGGAAGGTGTCGGCAAAGAGGATCAGAGGTCGTTGACGGGGGCATCGGTGGGGCGGCTCCGGGGGGTGTGGACAAAGTGTTTCCGGTGGGGAGTATGAATGAGCCGTTGCAGATGCGCGGAGGTTGACGAGAGTACCGACGAAGCAGATCCGGCGCCGTGGACAAGGCCGGCAATGAATGGGCTGTGGTACAGTGGTGGATGAGCAGTCTACTTGTTTGTAGGGGAGATGGGAGGGGTAGATGTGGCCGCAGAAGCAGATCTGGCGAGGTGGATGCTGCTGGCAGTGAATGGGCTATGGTACCCCGGTGGATGAGTAGTCTAGGGTTTCGAGAGGGGAGGGGAGAAAGGGCAATGAAGTACGGACGGCGTGATGTAAGATGCTCTGGTGCTGTGGAGTTAGTCGTTTTTGCGGGAGGGGGAGAGGAAATGGGGGTGCCGTGTAGTCGGGGGAACCGAAAGTTACCAAAGCAGCCCCGACCTATCATGTAGATGAGGGCGGTATTGTAACTGTTGGTCTCCGTGCACCAAGGACAAAAGGGGGATTTCACATGCTAAAGACTAAGGTGGCGGAAATTTTAGAAGGAGGCAGGAGATTTTGCCGCCCGCGGGATCGTTCGTATCCAGTTTCAACTAATTTTGGACCGTGCTAGCGGGAAGGTCATGCTAGACTATGTACACGGGGCACGCGTCAGCAGTTAATAACTGGTGTGAAGTCCACCCCAGAAAAAGACAATAACTCGGGATGATGCGCCGATAACTTGGACGTTCACACAGGCGCGGCCAATCGTACGGGTGTAGTGGCGCGTTCTCAAAAAAAGGGATCAAACGCTCAGCCTATGTATTTCTCGTGTAAATAGATAATTTAGTCCCATTGGTTATTTACTTTAAACATAATGCATTGACGTGTTAGTGTAGAGGCGCACAAAAAGAAATGGATATTGTAGTTAGCTACTTAAAAGTGTTACCTCATATGATTACATAGCCTCCATTTCATAAATTGCGTACCCATTGAATTCATATATGAATATTACATATATTACTTCAAAATTGAAACTTAAATCATCCAAGACTAATGAATTTGAATGCAAGAGTAACAATGGTGCATGTGCATGATAGCTACATTGGTTGTTTGAAGAAACATCACTGTAACCTTGGCATGCACAGCTGAAAAGGTTTATTTAAATAGAAAAAATGTGATATGTGAGTGTCCAATCTTTACAGCGTTGAATCGATATTGTTCCTTTGGCCACGATACGAAGTAGATATTGACTTATGTTCAAGCGATGCACATTCACGATCGCTAGATAGTGATACATGAATGAATTGTGCAGTCTCTCTCACATGCATACATATCTCATTTCCATGTGGGCATCAGAATCACACACGCGCACTTCGTGTATTTCTCTCCCTCCGTCAGGGTTAAATTCGTCTTTCTACCCCGTCCTACAAGTCTCTCACACAGAAACAAACACGCTCTCTATGTCTAACATGCCCACCCCTTTAGTTCCGCCCACCCGCAGCCACTAATGTTTCAAAGTATAATAATGTCTCTCACACATATGCTATCTACCTATCCCTTAATATAGCTAGATATGTGTCACACAAACTCCTTCTCCCTACTAGCAAGATTCCCATGCGTTGCACAGAACATCAAGACGCATTTGTATGAGAAGTTTATCTTGTGGGAGAAAAGGATGAACGAGGGAATTCCTTATTTGCAAATGCAGAGAGGGGTGTGGGTATCTTTTTGCAAAATTGTCATATTTTCCTTCCTGTCCATCGGATATAAATCGGATGGCCTATATTGCAGGATGGCAGGAACACCATCATCACCAACTCTGTTTTTATAAGAGTAGAGATATGTGAGTGTCACTGCCCCCCCACACACACACCCACACTTCCCAACACCGAAGGAGTAGGGTGACCCCTTGATCTTGATACTAATCTATCGACTGGCTTCTCTCTCAAACATACACACACACACTACCCGGCACCGAAGGAGTAGGGTGACACCTCGATCTTGATACTAATCTATCGACTAGATTCTCTCTCAAACATACACACACACACACACACTACCCGGCACCGAAGGAGTAGGGTGGCACATCAATCTTGATAATAATCTATCTACTCCTCTTTCAAACACAGACACACACACACACACACTCGCTAGTTGTGCCTCTGTGCCTACCGCGCACACTCTCGATACGTCTTTCTCTCCCTCCCCCCCAACAATGACAGCAGAAGGGTGACAACTCGATCTGATCATAATCTATCAATTGGTTTCTCTCTCAAACATTGTGTCTCGGTGCCTCACTCGGTAGCCCCCTCGATATGTAGACTTCTCGCGCGCGCACAACTGTAGTGATGATGAGGCTGAACCCAGTGTGCCTTGTTTTTACCGGCCTCATGTGATAGTTTTCACCCTGTTTTCTGTTAATTAACAAGGCAACCTTTTCTTTGTTACTACTAGTGAATCTGAAATCATTCGGCGCAGACATAAAATATATCACTTCAACCCAATTATCGCAGCAACTATTTTAAAAGAAATTAGCTAGCTGCCCGTGCGTTGCACGAAACATCAAGATGCATTTGTATGAGTAGTTTATCTTGTGAGAGAAAAGGCTAAACGAGGGAAGGCCTTATTTGCGAACGTGGAGAGACGTGTGGGTATATTTTTGCAAAATTGCCATAGTTTCTTTCCTATCCGTTAGATATAAATCCAACGTCCTATATTGCAGGATGGCACGCACACCATCATCACCAACTCTGTTTTCTACTCCCTTCATCCAAAAATACTTGTCATCAAAATGGATAAAAATATATGTATCTAAAACTAAAATACATCTAGATACATTTCCTTTTATCCATTTTGATGACAAGTATTTCCGGATGGAGGGAGTATTTGTCTTTTTAGAGATTTCAACAAGTGACTATGACCAAACCTTACCAACATACTCAAAAAGTAGTCCATAATTTTGTTGTTACCCTCTTTTCTTGGTGGTGCAGTGCCATCTGGATACCTCATAAATAAATCAAGGAAAAATCTAACCCCTTCCTGAAAAGACATACGTAGCAAAATGAGTGAATCTACACTCTAAAATATGTCTATATACACATCTGTATGTGGTAGTCCATTTGAAATCCGAAAAAGACAAATATTTAGGAAAGAATGGAGTATATATAAGAGTAGACATGGAGATATATCTGCAGCATGGTCTACAACAAAAATGTGCTGGGCTGGTTAGCGCCGGATGCTCACAACGCGATGACATGAGTTTGAATTCTGTCTGTTAACTTTAGATTTTTATATTATATATTACTCTACTTATTTAATATATACTTCTTTCGCTACTGTACTGACAGTGGAACCCACAGAGTACTTAGAATATTAAGGATGGACTTGTTTCTTTTTAACTTTCGGTACGAAGCTGTAGCCACCCTGCAAGTCACGTGTACACTGTACATGAAATTAACTTTTTATAGAGAGACAATCATACAGGCAATTAACTCAAATGGATTGGATGTCACTCTATTATTTCCAGCATAAAGAGCATCTCCAACCGCAGCCGGCAAATTTCCTCCCGCTTCCTTCCACGGAGGACGACATCAAACGCCAGCGACATACATTTTTACAACTCTAACCAACCAGTTGAAATTCGTGCAAACACGGACTGATTTCATATAAGAATGAAGGATTTCGTATAAAAAGCCGGATCTTCATATAAACATGATGGATTTCATTACATTTACATGAACTAACAGGTGCCAATCCAGCTCTCTTGTATAATTAATACTCCCTCCGTCCAGAAATACTTGTCCTAGAAATGGATATATCTAGACTTATTTTAGTTCTAAATGGCCGCCCGCGGATCCCTTTGTCTTCCTCATGTCCGTCAGACACTTGTGGGGTCGACGAAGGTCCTCGAAAGAGACGAAGCAGCAAAGTAACCACCTGAATCCACGGTCGTCGCCTCGGCTGTGGCCTTCATGGGTCCCAAGTGGCGTCGGCCTCCCGTGTTCTACTTGTCCTCGATGATGGCGGCGGACACGGAGAAGCTGGCCACTGACTCGTCGCTCTCCATGCCCCCGGCTTCTGTCTCTGCCTGCATGGCACTGCCGCAGGCACGGGAGGCGCGCCCACAGACACGGGAGGCACGGCCACCGCAGACACTGGTGGCGCGGTATGACGCGACAACGACGACACCCGTACCGGCGTGCTCGCTGCCGTGCCGGCGTGGATCAACTCGCCACTCCTCATCGAGCTGAACTGTAGCGGTAAGTTGCTGAACCACACGCCTGCTTGGGGCGGCAACTGGCTCCGTCGGGCCAAGCGAGGTTGGTGAAGCACCAAGCGGCCTCGCCTGTATCCGGAGGGCTCGGCGGGCCACCTAGCCAGGTAATATGCCGGAGAACGGCTCATCGGAAGCCATCAGAAGGGTGGAGAAAATGGTGAAGGAGGAGATGGGGAAGCGGCGGAGGGGTGCGATTCTTGCCCGCTGTCTGTCTGGCCTCGTGTAAATAGAGGGCGGACGGTAGGAGATTGGCCGGCGTCTGGCCTCGTTTAAACTGAGGGCGGACGAGCTCGGCCGGTGTTGCGTTTAATTCCGGCCCAGTCATGAACGGACGCGTGGCCGGAGTAGGATTCTTGGTTTGCATGCGGGTTTAACGGAGGGATTTAATGGAGGCGCCGGGCGTGCATCGGGTGACGCAGTACTATTCAATTTGATAGCATTAATGAGCCGTCAAATCACAAAGGCCCTCGCCTCTCGTGAAACCGACCGAGCTAGACTACCCCGCCCTCTAGCCTTTTAAAAAATGTATATACTCCACTTTTCTGCAGTAGTAGTATCGATGGATTGCGCCATGGAGCAAAACTTGAAATTAAAAAAAAGTGGTACATATAGAGAGCGCTCGTGAACTATGTGTCATGTACATGACAATAAATAAAGTACTACATGATACTAAGGCTGGTTGTAATGGGAGTATCATAGGTAGTATCATGCATGCGAACTAAGCAATTTTGATGAGGTGTCATTGAATTAAATGAGGAAAGAGGAGCTTGAGTATCATATACTACTTTGTGTCATGCATGGCAATAAATGTAGTCCTATATGATACCATTTATTACGGATGTAGTATCATACACTAGTATCATATGCATGATACTAGTATATGATACTCCCCATTACAACCATCCTAATATATGATACATGGCGCAGGAGTACTAAGTATTATTAATACAGTTTTGCTAGAAATCATCTAGATGAGATATAATTTGGTCTCATTCATCTTTTATAGCCATTGGATGTGATGCTATAAGATGCGTGTGTGCTGACGTGGGTTGTATTTGTTCTTGTGCAACAAACTGACCACTGCATGTCATGTTTGATAGTCTCAAGTCATTAAAAGCATACAAGCCCCACATCTCTTCTTGGTTGATTCCTCTATTTATGTCAAAAATAAGAAACAACATGAGAGTTAATGCACCACGCCTATGTGTTTACTAGTATGTGGTTCTCGTAAGATGACTTAATACTCATCCACTACCTCTGTCCTGGTTTATTGGTCCTCGTTGTAATATGTGCCAAATTTTGACCATAAATTTAACTAACAAAATGCTCATGCATGTGACAAAAAATATATATTTGAAAACTATGTTCGAATATGAACCCAGCGTTATAATTTTTGTTAACATGCACTAACATTTTTTCAATTAAATCTTTGGTCAAAATTTAGCACAAACTACATAGGGGACTAATAAACCAGGACGAAGGTAGTAGACGGAGGGAGTATTCGATTTGATAGCGGGCGGCGCAGTTCCCGATATGGCTTTAATGCAGACGAGGGAGGGAGTAGCGGTTCCCGATATGTTGAATGGCCAATGCATCCTCCTTCAATTAATGCATGAGGGAAGTAATGGGAGGAGGTCCGGGAAAAGAGGCTGCACGATGTGAATGCAACGCAGTTTGCCCTCATTGCCCTAATATAAAGGCGCCCCTCCATTCCAATGCATCTACCACATCGTACGCACCTAAGCATTTGCCTAAGCACCTACACTAAGCCCAAAAGAGCTCGCTCCAGACCCATGGAGGCGATGCGCGTGAGCGGCCAGGGGCTGCCCCAGATGGTCCACGACGCCGGCCTACGGCATGGCACTGAGGATCGTCTCCAGACGGTGTTGGAGACCGGCTGGTGGATGGCCACCGTTGATGCCAACTACGACTCTCAGTTGGACCAGATGATCGTTGCCACCAGCAACAAGTTCACCATCCTCAAGAAGCTCGCGGACGACATTGCCGTACTCTTCCAGCCCGCGCGCTAGGGCTCCTCATTGCATGCCACCCTAATCGGCCTCCACGGCCGGAACCTCTTTCAAGCACTGGTGGCCCTGCGACTGCCTGCCAACGCCATGAAGAATGTACACCTGGAGGTCGTGATCGCCGCGAGGCGCCTCGCCCTGCAAGAATTCGTCAACCTACACATCCACGCGTACGAGCAAATCGTGTACATAGGTATCTACAAGGCTAGTGAGGACGCTATGACGTTGGCCTTCCTCAACCGGCTGGAAGCCTTGGATGCCTTTGTTGAGAAGCACCTCGATCTCGCCACAAAAGCCGCCGCTCCTTAGCCACCGGTCGGTGGCCCGGCGCACTAAGTTGAGGAGGAGGAGGTCGTATGTTCGTGGATCCATCTTTCTTCTTGCCTTCTGTAACCACCACTGTGATCGCATCATCGTGGCCTTAATTCTTATTGTGTTGTTGCATTCTCGTTCCAGTCAATACCGACATGTGCGACTCCTTTGCTTAATTATATGCATCATTGTAACTAGTACTCCATCCGTCAATTTATAAGTCGTGCTTACCTTTTCCATCAACTTCGTGCAATGCGCGGGCATCTTGCTAGAAACACTAGAATATGTCTATATAATCCGTATGTGATAGTCCATTTGAAATCTCAAAAAAGACAAATATTTAGATACGGAGGGAGTAATATATTAGGAGTATATCAAAACAATAGTGATTTATTCCAAGTTTGTGAACAAATACTACTATTCTACTACTTTGGATCCGTCACAACGCACGGGCACATTGCTAGTAAAAGGAAAAGGCCTGCCACATTTGCGTCGCACCCCCACACGCCCGGGAATCGGAAGAACAACATGGCCCGTCCGGCATGACACATAGCTTAGGGAAGGCGTGTTGCCTGCCTAGCATTTTCACTTTCATGTGGGACCGCCGTTGAGCAAACCGACACCCCGCCCGCCGCTGGGTTGGAAAACAGAAACAAGGGGAAGATCTAGATGTAGCACGGAAGCCAAGAAATTTTGTGTCAGACAGGGCTCGTTGATAGAGTAGGAGCATTCCGTACTAGTACTACTTCTACTAGTACTACCAAGTTTGTACTCCTAATACTATATTACTAGTACTACCACTATACAACTACTAGTAGATACGTGCACGGCACAACATCGTAGGAACAAAAAACGGGAAGATCTTGTTTTGGGTGATTTATCTTTTTTTCAATCAACGTAGTATGAATAATATGATGTGGGGGGCACCCATGAAGCTTATGTGGCTTGGTTGCATGGCTACGGAAGGTTAGAGAAAAATAAATAGATAATGTGTTTAGAGTGCACTCCACTAAATAGATATACTTTGGATCCATTGCAACGGACCGGCACATCTATATCTATACCCCCTATATAGTGTGTGAAAAACTTTGAAAGTTGGTCGTTGGATGAAGCCAATCCGACGGTTCAAAGATGGCAAATCCGAGCACTATTGGCCGTTGGATATCATCCACCAGATTCTGCCACATGTATAATCTAGAAGACTCCATGGTTGAACTTAATTCATGACTAACTTTGCCACAACTAAGCTTAGGCAAAGTTATTAGTTCTTCAAAATGAGAGCCACAAGTTGGCAAGCCTAAGGGAATCTTGCCACATTTTTTTGTGTATGTCATGTGGCTTGCCTAAGGTGTGGCTTGAACCAAACACTCACCTAAGTTAATCAAACTTGCCTAACCTTACATTCCACCAGATTTTGCCACATGTTAGAATCCAGAAAACTCCACATGTAGAAGCATAATGCACAAACCGCCAGAATCTCATGCGTGCAATGCACGTGTACCTTATTAGTACTAATTGGTAGTAGTAAGAAACAAATTCCAGTTTTGGCACGAGCTCGTACCGCGGGAGCACCACAAGGCCTGCCGCAGGAGTTACATTTCCCTCTCGGGGCCCACGGGACCGAACTTTGGTGGCTTAGTGCCCGACCTATGAGTCAATGACATGCATACCTTAAATGCGGCTGGCCCACATGTCATTATCATGGTGGTGGCGTTGTTCGCGACTCATTCGTTCGAGATGAACCGGCCGGAGTACGAATGAAAAATGTGTCACAGCCGCTGGATGAAAATTTGATGGTGCGGGAGTACGGATCGGAGCACAGCAGTAGAGCAGGAAAAACCGCATCCAATCGGGTGTGTCTGTGGTAGAAAGTTGATTGTCACCGCAGTTCAGCTGGCCCGCATGTCATGCACACAAAGGCAGAGGAGCGATGGGGCCGAGAGGGATGAGGGGCACGAACAATCCTACCATTCTGTCACTAACATGTGGGACCCATAAGCATGGGTCTCACCTATCAGCGAAGGAAAGGCAGGGCAAGGCAGTGCTAGCCACGTCAGAGGATCCATGTCCATGTCGGGGGACGTCGTGCCGTGGATTGGAGCGGCGTCGTGGGAATCGCGTGTGCGTGTGGCAGTGGTAGAAACAAGAAACGTGATGGTTGCCGTGGTTCAACTTCCATGGACAAGCTGTCGTGTCTACTGACACATGTATATCAAAACTAGAGTGTTTATATTTCAAGCACGTGAACAAGTATTATTCTACTAGTTTGGATCCATTGCAACGCACGGGCCAGCACATTGGTAGTACTAGTATCCATCTCTATCTCTAGAGGCCTTCCCTCGTTCATCCTTTTCTCTCACAACATAAACTACTCATACAAATGCATCTTGATGTTCCATGGAACGCACGACGATGTTTCCTTGGGGGTCTCTCCAGCGTGGCATGGCCGTAGTTGCAAGTTGACGCCCCTTGAGATGCCAATGTTGAGGGGCACTCGTATTTCCTCCGATGAGCAGGTAAGATGAGCTTGATCACGTAGTAAATGCATTCTAAAGACTACTTCTGTGTCCATTTCCTAATTCTCCCCCTACCCACTGTTTCACAGGCTAAGCTCGGTGCGAGTGGAGATTGGCTTGCATATGTACGGTAGGGTACCAACATCAATTTGCACAACATTTACAATGGTGACACCGTTCCCGTAGAACCTTTGTCCAACATTGGGATCAGCCATGCAATGGGCCACCGCATGAATTGGTACGATGGAACCATGGTGAGATTGAATAAAAGATAGCACGAACCTTGCACATGGCGGTCAAAGGCGGACCATGCTGTCTGCGGCCGATTTGTTGCCGTACGAGTAGGAAGACGTTGTGCTCCTTTCTAACCACATCTTCGCGGTGACAAACCAGGGGACTTATTTTGTATGGGACACATCCTACGATATACTCCATCTCTCCCAGTTTATTTGTTTTGAATCTTTTTGTTTTATAAGTTTCAAATTCAAATTTAGAGCTCCCCATCACATGTTGAGATTACAATGTCCATTAAATTGTTGCGTGCATGTATAGTAAAGAAACAAATCTCGAGTTTGGCACGAGTTCGTGCTGTGGGAGCACCACAAGCCCTAGCGCAGGAGTTACATTTCCCTCTCAGGGCCGTCGGGACTGAGCTTCAGCGCCTTACTACACCTACCTTTGAGTCAATAACATGTGGACTCGATAGGTGACTGGTCCACATGTAATGCTCCCGAAGGCAGAGGGGCAGTGGGGCCAAGAGGGGTCAGCCGCAGGTCGGGGGACGTGTTGTTTCATGGGTTCGAGCGGCATCGTGGGAATCGCGGGTGGCTATGGTAGAAACTTGATGCTCGCTGCATTTTAGGTGGCCCACATGTCATGCACACAAAGGCAGAGGGGCGGTGCGGCCGAGAGGGGTGAGGCGCACGTCGGGGGGCGTGGTGCTGTGGGTTGGCGAGGCATCGTGGGAATCGTGAGATTAAATGTGATGGTCGACGTAGTTGAACTTCCATGGACAAGCTGTCATGTCTACGGACACATGCACTGCATACCGATCACTGGAAGGAGTAGTAGAGAAAGCTATATATGCGGATAAATAGTTCCTTATAGTCAAGCGGACCCATGCTACTACTCTGTTCCAAAGACATGCACACCATCGAAATAGTCCATCTATATCAATATACACCGAGAGGGAATAATTTTTTTTACAAGAGAGGAAATAGTTCCTCCATCCATAATGCCCTCCTGCTAGTGCAGCGTTTTCTTCTTCTTCTTCTTCTTCTTCTTCTTCTTCTTCTTGTTCTCATTCTCTGTGGGAGACGACTTCGCAACAAGCTCTTTGGACCTTGCAGCTATCTCAAAACTCACACGGGCATCGAGGGCAGCATATTTTATCTGCTCGTACGTCAAGGGATAATTCTCCCATCCAGACGACCTTAATTCCACTGTCTCGTCACCCTTCTGAAGATTTGTACCGAGCACAAAATTTCCTACGTCGAATAGGGATGCTATCTGTTTAGCACAATCTTCTACATGAATTTTGATTCTGGTTTGTAGGTCAGCGATGCTTTTCAAATCAAGGTTGTACGGCTCCAGCTTCTGTTTGTCCCCTTCGATGGCTGCCCCATAGAAGTATACGTCCTCCCGAGACAACAAATCGTGAAGCTCACCTGGTATGTAGGGAGAGTGTATGATGTGGTACACCAAAACATCATGTTCGAGGCACAGCTGAAGGATGGCGGCGCGCTGGATCTTCCCAGGGGCACGTTCCGTGTACTCTGCGTCGAGACCGATGACACTTGTCTCTACCTTTTCGAGGGAGTTGGATACATTGTTGATCCACTGCCTAACAACCCTTGGGTTGACGGTGACGGTGGAAACTATGCGCATCGAGCCTTCGACGAGGACATGTTGGACGCTAAAAACCTGCATCTCGATCTCTGTCGCCATTTGGAACCGTTGGAACGGAGGGTTATGGTTTGGAGAATTAGGATTAGATGGCTAGTCTAACTGAAGTAGTAGATGATTATTTAAAGAGGTTAAAACAATGTGAACGCAGTGGGGTTTGGATGCAAATAAAGACGAAGGGGAGGTGAAGAAGCCGAGGCGAATCGGTTCCCGATGGAGAAGTAAATGGGAGAAGTGGCATGCAGGCAGTTGATTAGACGGCTAGGTAGACTAAACGAAAAGGCTATGCGGGTAGACTGAGGAGTCGTACCTGCTCGTGTACGTGCCCATCCTTCCTGATAGGTGGGACCTATGCAAACAGATAAAAAAATGTGTTGTAGCTTCTTTTTTTTGAGCCTGTGAGTGGGAGACACAACATTCTCTGGTTAAGGAATACTCCCTCCGTTTAGGTGAGTATAAGTCACCTTATGAAAATCAGGTTTTCCCAAAACCTTTAGGCATGGAGCATTAACTTCCTGCTCGATCCCCTCCCAGCCTCGTTAGCCAGCATTCTCTTCCTCTGCTACCGCATTCTACTGTTACGCCCTCGATTCAATCGTACACTAATCATACACGCAAATGTGTACGATCAAGATCAAGGACTCACGGGAAGATATCACAACACAACTCTACACACAAATTAAAATAATACAAGCCTTATATTACAAGCCAGGGGCCTCGAGGGCTCGAATACATCAGCTTGAAAACAAACGAGTCAGCGGAAGCAACAATATCTGAGCACAGACATGAGTTAAACAAGTTTGCCTTAAGAAGGCTAGCACAAAAGCATCTACGATCGAAAAGGCAAGGCCTCCTGCCTGGGAGCCTCCTAACTACTCTTGGTCGTCGGCGTCCGTCACGTGGTAGTAGGCACCCTCGGGGTAGCAGCAGTCGTCAAAGGTGGCATCTGGCTCCTGGACTCCACCATCTGGTTGCAACAACCAGAAAGAAGAAAGAAGGGGGGAAAAGGGGGAGCAAAGCAACCGTGAGTACTCATCCAAAGTACTCGCAAGCAAGGATCTACACTACATATGCAACATTATCAAAGGAAGGCTGTATATGTGGACTGGACTGCAGAAATGCCAGAATAGAGAGAAGGTCTAGTCCTATCGAAGACTAGCATCTTCTGGAAACCACCATCTTGCAGCAAACAAGAGGGAGTAGAGTAGCATAAATTAAAGCGGTAGTAGTGTTATCAACCTCGGCCAGAGATCCATTCCCGACTCCCTGCGAGAAAGCAATCCCAGAGCCATACTATCCAGTTATCATCACAATCAAATCCTCATCACCATCCAGTTCTCATCACAAGTATCCAGTTCTAGTTGTATCGATCGGGATACAACTCCAAGTGTCCGTTACCGTAGGACAGGCTATCGATAGATGTTTTCTTCCCTGCAGGGGTGCACCAACTTACCCACCACGCTCGATTAACTCCGGCCGGACACACTTTCCTGGGTCATGCCCGGCCTCGGCCAAACAATACGCCGCAACCCGACCTAGACTTAACAGAGAGGTCAGCACGCCGGACTAAACCTATGCCCCCAGGGGTCATGGGCCATCTCCCCGGAAACTCCTGCACGTTGCGTACGCGGCCGGTGAGCAGACCTAGCTACCTCCTTCAACAAGGCAGGCGCTTGCGCAGTCCAACCCGGCGCGCGCCACTCAGTCGCTGACGTCTATTAAGCTTTGGCTGATGTATACGACGCAGAACGCCCATACTATGCCCACGTGATGGTTAGTGCTATCAGGCCAGAGGCCCCTCGGATCAAATATCCAAATCGTAGTGGATTAGGAACGCGCGGTAACAAGCAGAGACTCACGAAAGAGGTGACCCCGTTGCCCCGTCTCGAGGACTTGTGGCAAGGGCTAAGAATGCCCGGCCACGCCTCGTAATTATCTCACGGGCACCTTCCAGGTCAACCCGTCTCCACATCACTTTCCAAGTAACAGTTGTAAAGTCCAAGTATCCGTGTGTCCAAACATCAAGAGGAAAACCCAAGGAATCACCCCCGGTGGGTTCCACTCAATGTAATCATCAAGGTGAACGTAGAGGAATCACCCTCGAGGTTCACACTTGAGGGGTTGCACGACAGAGCCGTATCGGAAGTGGTTAAGGAGGAAATCACCCTCGATGACCACGACCAAATAGCTACACTACAAGTTAACATCAGAAGTGCTGTAGAGGTCTCACCCTCGGCACTTGATAGTAACCCAGCAGTGTCGAGCAACTAAGGGGAAAGTGATGTGCGGTGCCGGGGCCTGGTCTTCAATCCCGTTGATCGGGTCTTCAATGATGAAGCAGGGGCAACAAGGACAAGGTGGGGGTCACTGATGGATCACTAACCAACCTATACTAAGCAGATTAGGATAAGCAGGTAAGGTACAATAACGGGTACAAAAGCAGGCTATGCATCAGAATAGGAGCATACAATAACAGTAGCAAAATCTAATGCAAGCATGAGAGAAAGGAATGGGCGATATCGGGATGATCAAAGGGGGGGCTTGCCTGGTTGCTCTGGCAAGGAGGGGTCGTCGTCGACGTAGTCGATCACAGGGGCGGCATCGGTCTCGAGGGTCTACCGGAGAGAAGAGGGGGAAGAAACAGTAAATATAAAGCAGACATAGCATCACAAAGCGTAACATGGCAATATGTTGTGCCGGGAGTGACCTAACGTATGGCTACACGATATAGGTGAAGGGAGAATTCAACCGGGAATGTATTCCCGGTTCCGGACCTGTGTCAGACAGATGACCGGAGGGGGAAAGTTCCATGTTCAGCATGCTAGGGGCATGTGACAGATGAACGGACCGCATATTCGGATTCGTTGGATTTTTCTGAGCAACTTTCATATAGAAAACATTTTCATCCGAGTTACGGTTTATTTTCTATGCATTTTCAAAGATTAAAGCATTTTCAGAAACTATTAAAAAAAACAGAAAAGGAATATGATGTCCGCGTGACGTAGGAGTGACGTCAGCATTCAACAGTCCGGTTGACTGGTCAAAACGGACACGGGGGACCCACCTGTCAGCCTCTGTTACTTAACAGAGCTTATTTTAAACTAAACTGAGGTTAATTAGCGGATGGGCCCCACATGTTAGTGGCTAATTAGTTAAACTAATTACTTTTAATTATAAAAATCATTTTAGCTATTATTTAAGCGGTGGGGCCGGTTCGTCAGTGGCACTGTACCGCCATGCCAGCGTGTTGACTGGGTCAACCCAGTCAACGTGGCCCCTAAGGCCCACTGGCAGTGAGCCAGGGGTCGGGCCCGCCCAGCCACGTCGGCGGCGGCCGGCGTCTCGCCGCCGGCGACGTTAGAACGCGGCGGAGCCGCTCGGGCCTCATCGGAAACGCGCTAGGGGCGGCCGTTTCGCGTGCGGTTAGCACCGTTCGAACGCGCACACGACGCCGTGTCGGGTGGTGGTGGTGGCTCGCCCGGGGACGGCCGGAATAACCATCGGCGGCGAGCACGGGCGGCGGAGGCGTTCGGAGTCACGTCGGGAATGGGCTAGGGGGCACGAGAGGGCGAGAGGAAGGGCTGGCCGGGCTCCTGGGAACACCAGGAGCACGATGGAGGGCTCGGACGGGGGCCACGGCAGCGGTGGCCACGACGATGATGGAGCAGGGCGACGGTGAGCTACGGCGGTTGCGGCGAGCGAGCTAGAGAGGGAGGCGGCCTACGTGAGGGAAGGGAGAGGGGGAGGAGCTCACTGGGTGGGCGCACGAAGGCCCGGCGAGTAACAGGAGCGCAGTGGCCGTGGCCGGAGTCGAAAGCGGCGGCGACGGCGGTCCAGGAGGAAGACGGATCCGGCGCTGGGGTGGCTCCCGCCTTGAGGTTGTTGGTGCAGACGAAGCAGCAGACGGCTGCGGGGCTCATGGACACATCGGGGCAGCGAGGAGGGCCCGGTGGACGCGGTGGCGCCGCAACGCGGCGGCGACAGTGCGTCGGGGCGAGGTGGATCTGGAGAAGGGGGCGAGGCCAGAGGGAGAGAGGGGAGAGGGGGCGTCCAGGGAGAGTGAGTGGGTGAGGGGAGATGAGGGGAGCCTGAGGC
>NC_057803.1:669861482-669875965 GCF_018294505.1 Triticum aestivum
CTCACCATGAATTCAATTGTCATCTCTGAAGAAAACAAAGTGTTGACGGTGATCACGACAAATTTTGTCGAGAGACTCTATGAAGATGTCATCGAGCAGAAAAGGAAGGATGAAGTGAAAGGCTACTAGAACCAAGGATTCGAAATCAACTCGAATCATCCTTGAGGCGAAACGATATGATGAGGAAAATCGACGTAGGCTTAGCTCATCGTCGAAAATTGTGCTCCAGGAAGAAGGACCAGGTAGCACAGTTAAAATTTAGCATGCTAATGATATTGCCGGTCAGGCTAGGAATGACTTGAAGGATTATTAAACTCGTAAGCAATGAAAATTACTTCGAGTTATTGAATCGGAGTGCAGAAGCGATTCACTTATCGGTGTTCTCGAGTGACTAACAACTCAGAACCAGAGGGAAATTTGAAATCGATGAGTAGCAATACTAGAAGAAGACTCATAGGAAGGAACATAGTTCTTTGTTATTCTCGACATAACATGAGGCAATACTTGAAGGTAGATCAAATTAGAGGTTGGGCAGGTGAAATGACTTGCAGGAGACAAGTATTTTAACTTGTCCGGGAAATGGAATTAAGAAGAAACTATGGTCGGAACCACGGTTAAGAATGATCAAACCACCGATACAAGATGAACTTATAACAAGGGGTAATCATTTTTACGAGTAGCTTCCACGATAAGTTCTACATCGGGTCCATGGGCATGAACACAAGAGTTCAAGGTCGACTCCCACTTCTTCAATGCATAACCTTTCATTCACTCCTCGTTTTTCAAAGAAAATGTAGTGCAGAGGATTTATCTGGCGAAGTACCAGAAGAGTAAGACTCGTGAGAACTCTCGGGTTCCTCGGATTACGGAAGGCATAAGTTCAACCCATCGGGGCATTTTTTTTTTTGAATCAATACAACCATCAACCAAGCAAAAGATACAAGTTCGAAAGCAGAGTATCGAAGTCAAAGCAGATGATACAATATACCGAAGATATTATGTATCATGGAAAAACTCACAAGAATTTGGATGTGAAGGACACAGTCGGATAACAACCCAACAATGGATCTGGTGATTCTCGACAGAGTTGATGTGATTATCGGTAATCTATCAGATGAAGAAGGGGATGCAAAGGCATTGGCTTCTAGAAACGTCTGAATGATTCGATGCTTGGGTACAAAGGAATTATGATTTCAAGACGAAGGATCAGAAGCAGAGGCTCTGATCAAAAGATGAGTAAGTTGAATAGACTTAGAGATGCACCCGACCAAACCTTGATTGGGAAAGAACCAGCTCATATCCGGAGCGATGTCGGAGCCGGAAAGGAAATTTCCAAGGATTAATTGATGATTGCGAGTATTCGCTCACACGTTGAATCCATAGGAATAGAATGACAATCACAAAGAATTTTAAAGAATATTGCTAGACATATGGAATTAACCATAATGTAAGACGATAAGGAAGAACAGGAGCAATAGGCTACTAAGGATTATCGGTAGATCGAATAGTATTCCAAAGAATTTGTGAAACACATGAACAACTGGGGATAAACGGGTTCAGTGAATCATCCGTAGTGCAAAAAGAAGCCGCAAAGCAGAAGGCATAAAGGATTCTCGAAACAACGGAGAGTACATCTTGTAATAATAGGGGCAACTGGGTATGAAGGTACAAGCGGCAAGGATGTTATTTACGGGGATTATCTGTGGTCAGGAACTGCAAGGCAGTGGGCACAGGGTCTCGAGAAACCTCGAGCAATATCTGCAGAATCTTCTGGCGAAGCAAGCGATCATCGGTAATGTCGAGGCTCTCCGGGAGGAAGTGGGTACGAGAACCTAATGTCAGAGTCAGTAAAATGTTTAACCCGAATAGACGAGAGATTAGAGTCCCAGAGTATAGACGAGGAATAAAAGATCCTAATACCACCCAAATGGCGACGTGGGCCCGTAAGACACACAGCCATGTTAGTAAAAGTTTTGTAGTGACTAGACTTGACTTCGGCCAAGGAGTTGGAAAGGGGGCTACCTACAGGCAGTCGGCTCTGATACCAACTTGTTACGCCCTCGATTCAATCGTACACTAATCATACACGCAAATGTGTACGATCAAGATCAAGGACTCACGGGAAGATATCACAACACAACTCTAGACACAAATTAAAATAATACAAGCCTTATATTACAAGCCAGGGGCCTCGAGGGCTCGAATACATCAGCTTGAAAACAAACGAGTCAGCGGAAGCAACAATATCTGAGCACAGACATGAGTTAAACAAGTTTGCCTTAAGAAGGCTAGCACAAAAGCATCTACGATCGAAAAGGCAAGGCCTCCTGCCTGGGAGCCTCCTAACTACTCTTGGTCGTCGGCGTCCGTCACGTGGTAGTAGGCACCCTCGGGGTAGCAGCAGTCGTCAAAGGTGGCATCTGGCTCCTGGACTCCACCATCTGGTTGCAACAACCAGAAAGAAGAAAGAAGGGGGGAAAAGGGGGAGCAAAGCAACCGTGAGTACTCATCCAAAGTACTCGCAAGCAAGGATCTACACTACATATGCAACATTATCAAAGGAAGGCTGTATATGTGGACTGGACTGCAGAAATGCCAGAATAGAGAGAAGGTCTAGTCCTATCGAAGACTAGCATCTTCTGGAAACCACCATCTTGCAGCAAACAAGAGGGAGTAGAGTAGCATAAATTAAAGCGGTAGTAGTGTTATCAACCTCGGCCAGAGATCCTTTCCCGACTCCCTGCGAGAAAGCAATCCCAGAGCCATACTATCCAGTTATCATCACAATCAAATCCTCATCACCATCCAGTTCTCATCACAAGTATCCAGTTCTAGTTGTATCGATCGGGATACAACTCCAAGTGTCCGTTACCGTAGGACAGGCTATCGATAGATGTTTTCTTCCCTGCAGGGGTGCACCAACTTACCCACCACGCTCGATTAACTCCGGCCGGACACACTTTCCTGGGTCATGCCCGGCCTCGGCCAAACAATACGCCGCAACCCGACCTAGACTTAATAGAGAGGTCAGCACGCCGGACTAAACCTATGCCCCCAGGGGTCATGGGCCATCTCCCCGGAAACTCCTGCACGTTGCGTACGCGGCCGGTGAGTAGACCTAGCTACCTCCTTCAACAAGGCAGGCGCTTGCGCAGTCCAACCCGGCGCGCGCCACTCAGTCGCTGACGTCTATTAAGCTTTGGCTGATGTATACGACGCAGAACGCCCATACTATGCCCACGTGATGGTTAGTGCTATCAGGCCAGAGGCCCCTCGGATCAAATATCCAAATCGTAGTGGATTAGGAACGCGCGGTAACAAGCAGAGACTCACGAAAGAGGTGACCCCGTTGCCGCGTCTCGAGGACTTGTGGCAAGGGCTAAGAATGCCCGGCCACGCCTCGTAATTATCTCACGGGCACCTTCCAGGTCAACCCGTCTCCACATCACTTTCCAAGTAACAGTTGTAAAGTCCAAGTATCCGTGTGTCCAAACATCAAGAGGAAAACCCAAGGAATCACCCCCGGTGGGTTCCACTCAATGTAATCATCAAGGTGAACGTAGAGGAATCACCCTCGAGGTTCACACTTGAGGGGTTGCACGACAGAGCCGTATCGGAAGTGGTTAAGGAGGAAATCACCCTCGATGACCACGACCGAATAGCTACACTACAGGTTAACATCAGAAGTGCTGTAGAGGTCTCACCCTCGGCACTCGATAGTAACCCAGCAGTGTCGAGCAACTAAGGGGAAAGTGATGTGCGGTGCCGGGGCCTGGTCTTCAATCCCGTTGATCGGGTCTTCAATGATGAAGCAGGGGCAACAAGGACAAGGTGGGGGTCACTGATGGATCACTAACCAACCTATACTAAGCAGATTAGGATAAGCAGGTAAGGTACAATAACGGGTACAAAAGCAGGCTATGCATCAGAATAGGAGCATACAATAACAGTAGCAAAATCTAATGCAAGCATGAGAGAAAGGAATGGGCGATATCGGGATGATCAAAGGGGGGGCTTGCCTGGTTGCTCTGGCAAGGAGGGGTCGTCGTCGACGTAGTCGATCACAGGGGCGGCATCGGTCTCGAGGGTCTACCGGAGAGAAGAGGGGGAAGAAACAGTAAATATAAAGCAGACATAGCATCACAAAGCGTAACATGGCAATATGTTTTGCCGGGAGTGACCTAACGTATGGCTACACGATATACGTGAAGGGAGAATTCAACCGAGAATGTATTCCCGGTTCCGGACCTGTGTCAGACAGATGACCGGAGGGGGAAAGTTCCATGTTCAGCATGCTAGGGGCATGTGACAGATGAACGGACCGCATATTCGGATTCGTTGGATTTTTCTGAGCAACTTTCATATAGAAAACATTTTCATCCGAGTTACGGTTTATTTTCTATGCATTTTCAAAGATTAAAGCATTTTCAGAAACTATTAAAAAAACAGAAAAGGAATATGACTGGTCAAAACTGACACGGGGGACCCACCTGTCAGCCTCTGTTACTTAACAGAGCTTATTTTAAACTAAACTGAGGTTAATTAGCGGATGGGCCCCACATGTTAGTGGCTAATTAGTTAAACTAATTACTTTTAATTATAAAAATCATTTTAGCTATTATTTAAGCGGTGGGGCCGGTTCATCAGTGGCACTGTACCGCCATGCCAGCGTGTTGACTGGGTCAACCCAGTCAACGTGGCCCCTAAGGCCCACTGGCAGTGAGCCAGGGGTCGGGCCCGCCCAGCCACGTCGGCGGCGGCCGGCGTCTCGCCGCCGGCGACGTTAGAACGCGGCGGAGCCGCTCGGGCCTCGTCGGAAACGCGCTAGGGGCGGCTGTTTCGCGTGCGGTTAGCACCGTTCGAACGCGCACACGACGCCGTGTCGGGTGGTGGTGGTGGCTCGCCCGGGGACGGCCGGAATAACCATCGGCGGCGAGCACGGGCGGCGGAGGCGTTCGGAGTCACGTCGGGAATGGGCTAGGGGGCACGAGAGGGCGAGAGGAAGGGCTGGCCGGGCTCCTGGGAACACCAGGAGCACGATGGAGGGCTCGGACGGGGGCCACGGCAGCGGTGGCCACGACGGTGATGGAGCAGGGCGACGGTGAGCTACGGCGGTTGCGGCGAGCGAGCTAGAGAGGGAGGCGGCCTACGTGAGGGAACGGAGAGGGGGAGGAGCTCACTGGGTGGGCGCACGAAGGCCCGGCGAGTAACAGGAGCGCAGTGGCCGTGGCTGGAGTCGAAAGCGGCGGCGACGGTGGTCCAGGAGGAAGACGGATCCGGCGCTGGGATGGCTCCCGCCTTGAGGTTGTTGGTGCAGACGAAGCAGCAGACGGCTGCGGGGCTCATGGACACATCGGGGCAGCGAGGAGGGCCCGGTGGACGCGGTGGCGCCGCAATGCGGCGGCGACAGTGCGTCGGGGCGAGGTGGATCTGGAGAAGGGGGCGAGGCCAGAGGGAGAGAGGGGAGAGGGGGCGTCCAGGGAGAGTGAGTGGGTGAGGGGAGATGAGGGGAGCCAGAAGCGTCGCCCTTATCCTCTCCCGGTGAGGCCGGCGAGGTGGTCGGGGTCGACCTTGCCCCTGTAGCGACACGGAGCAGAGGAACAGGAAGGGGAGGGAGCGACCGGTGGGGGGGGTCGGTCGGCCTGCTGGGCCAGTTGGCTCGGGTGGGCCGAAGCCCAAGTGGTGCAGGGCTTTCTCTCTCTCTCCTCTACTTCTCTTTTTCTTTTCTTTAATTACCAGAGGAGGAAAAGGTTTATCTGGGGACCTTAATGGTTCAGGAAAAATGTGAAACTGGATCATAAAAGTCCAGTGCATTTTTAGGCACTGCCACAATTATTTTTGGGAGAGGTTTAGATCCATTTGGAATTTTCATAAATGAATTTGCATTTTAAATTGCTGGAATGGACTGTTATAAAAGTTAGTGTCCATTTTAGCATAGGAGTGATGTTGTTTTTAATTACATCAAATTGCATTGGAATATTTGCTAAATGATGAACATTTTTCCAGCAACTTTTGTGCAACTTCAAGTTTCACTTATGATTTGAATTTGAATTCAGATGGGAGTTGAAAAGAGATATTGAACAGATGTGATTAAGCATTCTTTAGCCAAAAGATTAGGCTTAATCACAGAGGGTTACTGTAGCATGACACTAGGGGTGTTACATCTACCTTTCCATTTTTCCTCCTCTCAAGTGTGGAACAATCTGCATGTCGTCCTTGATGCACCAGAACGACCACTGCATGCATCGCGGCAGGGCATTGATTGGGCATGCACGAGAATTTGGTTCTGCTTGCAATATGGATGATACCTGAACGATGAAGTGAACATGCATGCTAGCACGGGAGACCTATTTCCGCTATACAATACTGGAGTACTCATGTTCCTACTAGTATTAGTAGTAGTAGTACAACTGTGGTACACTTGATGGTCAAAATACTATTCATCCGGTCCTCACAGTGAAGTGACAACACCTTGCGCCTGACACTAGTCCAGGCGAGGCGGCGTGTTCGGGTTACCAAAGTCAGCCTCACCCTGTGCACTGTGCAGTCTGTCACCGCCGCTGTATAGCACATTGGCGCCTCACCTCGTCTCCCTCTCCGCTCCCATAGCACCACTCCATCTCCATCTCCTTCTCCGTCTCCGTCTTTGTCTCCATCTCATTGTGCCCCCGTGTACCGTCACATCACTCGCCTCCCCCAGTACCACTATTCCCTCGCTAGCCGCTCCAGCACCGACATCTTTCTCCCCCATAAATCAAGCCCCCTTCCAAACTCCACCATGGCCGAACGCGAACCGCGCATCATCCATATGAGCCGCGATTGGAGCAATCTCCCCAGTGACATCCTCGACCTCTGTTGTTCGTGTATGGATATGTTGACCGCCCTTCGGCTGGATGCATGCTCGAGGGACATGCACAAGGCCATCGTCGAAGCGAGGCCTAAGCTTTTCAAGACACCCTGCTTGCTGCTATCTGGTCTTGCGAGATCGGCTCACCATGATACGGAGGCGTGCATGATGCCCCTCGACTTCAATCCGATCTCCATTAGCCGAAACTTCTTTGCAGGTATGTAGTGTGTCGCCGTACATCATTTCCCTCGACATCAATCCGATCACCATCGCCCGAAACTTCTTGGCAGGTATGTACTGGGTCGGCATGAACTCCCACTGGATGGCTGCCTTCAGAGAAGACGGTCAAAAGTTGGTGCTCGTGAACTTCCAGACCTCCCATGAGATTATCCTTCCTCCGTTGGATTATATAGAGTATTACCATCGCGGTCCAAGTCATCTAGATTACTACGTCAGTTGGACGGACCTTGTTTTGCAGAAGATTGTAATCTGCCAAGTACCCACACGACATGCGAATTATGCAGACTTCAAGCTAATTGCCTTGTTCGACCGCGGACTTGCCTATCTTTATGCCGGTGCCTTTTTTAGCTGGAGACAACTCGGCTCGCAGTGGATCATCGTCAAAGCTGATACACACTCCTGTGATGCTATTGAACACAATGGCATCATCTACGCGATCGACAAAGCAGATGGCACCACGTATTGCTGGGACGGCGCATGTAAGTTGTTTCTGTCTCATGTTAATGATGATGCCATGACACTTTTTGAACTTTTTGTGATGATTGGCATATCCCTGTTTGAGCAGAATTTTAGTAGAACTATGGCAATATATTAGAGACGCCGTAAATCAGCTATATTTGGAATGAGTTAATTCATGCGATTGTGACCATGTCATTACAGCCAATTTGTACCATGAATAATCAAATGATTAGGAATATATGGATATTATCCTTATTTTACAGTAATCTATACACTACTACTAAATATGAGTGTGTATCAATGGCCATGTTAGTTTCCTCATTTTCATGATGTAGAAACATGCACCACACTGTTGGTTTCATCTAACCATACATTAGGGAAGTAAATGTGCATATGGAGAACTCTATATTTGGAAGCAGTGAAATCCTGCAATGCTTACCATGTGTACATACCTATATTCGCCCTTCAGCAATCAATGGCTAGAATAATATCCTCACAAAATTTTTGCCCACAGAACACGAGTATATAACAATGCATGTTCTGTTAGTTACCTTGAAGAATTTGTTTGTGAGGATAGAACATGATTACATAACATGCATGACATGGTAGTTTCCTGTGAAGAATCGATTGCGAGATAACATGAGTATAACCATGCATGGCACTTCTATATTTTCAAACCCAGTATACATTTCCCTATATTTTCCTCCCAGTTCCAACAGGGACATATCAATGTTGTTTCTTGCATTATCCTACTCATACTCTAAGCAATGCTGATCTTACATTAACAACGCCTGTCCTTTTTGATATGATGCAGTGTACCGACAATTACTGCCCTTTGTAATTACACCACCTTTGCCAAAAACAGGGAAGCACAACTGATTCCTCGCTTGATCAGACGACGACAAAAGACTGATGATCATTCGGACACATGAGCTGGAAAAGTTATATTGCAAAAACCCCACTGTATACAAGCACCGTGTAATATGTGAGTATCCGAACAATGGTTATTACGTCTATGAGCAGGATACCAGCTTGTTGGGGCCTTTAGGATTTTTTAGTTGGAGGCGGGTAAATAGCCTTGGTTCACACTCTCTATTTCTCAGACTCAGTTATCCGATTAACCAGGAGATCCCTGTTGGCAAGGACCTTGATGGCAGAGAGGCTCTGTTTGCTATGGAAAATTGTGTCTACACAGCGAGCCCTTGGAGTTCGGGAGCAAACTCCCCTGATTGTCAACGATATAGCCTGCAGCCAAAAGAAGGTGAGAATGACAAAGGCATTCAGATTAACTTTGATCCTTGGATGTCTCAATTACGACAGGCAGTGATGTGGTTCAAGCCTTCAGGTTGATAGGTAACTGGGCTGTTGCATCGAAAGGGTGGAGTACTGGTGTCTCCGGATCACTGGTCGCTGAAGCGGGGCTGCAAATTATGATGGTGTTGGATCATCTCTTCGAATGACTTTGTTTTCTTTGCTGCTGGTTCTGGATGGGTAGTTCTTTCTTTTGTTATGCATATTCCTTGTCATTTGGTCATCCTCGTCTATGTCACTCTTTCTATGTAATAGTTACTTCTGTTTAGAATGTCATTCTCGTCTGGATCACGAGAGTCTGAGCGCTGCAGATGGGTACGTTTTGGTGGTGTAGCAAGACTTCTTATGAACCATCATGTCTTGCTATTTATGTCAGTAGTAGTCACTAGTCAGTGTTTGAATGTTGTATATATCGTTGTTTCGAACTGTTTATTGTCTCAAACTACTAGTGGGCTAAATGAGGGCATCACCATTCTCCAGTGTTCAGAGTATATCTCCTTTTTTTCAAGTTATATAATTTGAGCTTGCCACCTTTTCGATGATGTACACTTGCTTGGGCCAGTGAGGTGTCGTTGAATATGGGCCGAGTAGTAACGCAATGCCAAACAGGTCAATTATGACTCTCGGGCTGGGCTCTCAAAAGATCCGGAAAAAAGGCCAGGCTCTCCAAAAAAGAAAGAATAAGGACTCTTAGGCCGACATGTGGGCGCCACCGGTGTTTTCGTGCGCTTGCGCGCCGAGAGCATATAGGCGCGTGCTCGAAATTCATGCTACCTTTTCAACCCCTGTCTCCCGCCCCTCCCCCACCTCTGGAATCTCGATTCCTACTCCAGTTCCCCCAAATCCCCCTCCTGTACTCCCTTTACTCAAGCGCACTATCCTGTCGCCGGTCAACGCGGATCTCCGAGCCGGAGATCCTGAGGTCCGTCCAGCCTTCGGTCGCTGTGTGCTATCGCTCAACAATGGCATGGCGGCGCTTGACGACTAGTTTGCCGGCAAAGTGCTGATGGTAACCATCAACAGCGACCGGCCTCCCATCTTGCCGGACGACCTTGTCAAAGCTCTTGGCATTGCACACGACATCCAAATAAGTGACTTGCTCGTCGAAGTCTGTCCGCCACCGGCTGATTTCTTTGTTAGGTTCCGACAACTTTCGACTGCGGTCGTGTGTTCGAATCTTCCCGGCGTTTGTTCTGCGATGGCGCGCTGCTGAGCTTTGATCGGTGGAACCCAGGATGGGGCTCGGTGCCCTCTAAGCTTGAGTTTTTAACAAAGCTGACCTTACACGGCATGGCTCGACGTGCTTGGAACAGCGAGTCCATGAACAATCTTATCAACGACCTTGGAGGTGAGCTCGTAAGTATGTTTGTTCCTCCAGACAGCTAGGCTCTGACTGTTATGGCATGGATGAAGAAGCCGTCCACCATACCGAAGGTGATTGGTGTTGAGATACCGGTGCAGGAACCGGGGTTGTACTATTCGTCGCCACCAAGGCCGCCGCGGACCACATTAGGGATGTACCTGTATCGAGTGTTCATGCATGTCAAAGAAGTGGTGAATCCATCAATCGAAGTCCTGCCGCCGCTGCTGGTGCCAGGGTCCGTCGACGACGTCCATTACAGGAGTCAACGTTAGACTTTCCCCGTGTTGCTCGGAACGATGGATGGCACAGGGCCTACTCCATCGCGCGGCGGAGGCCACTGCTTCTTTGGGAGAAGAGGCAGGGCTGGCTGCCTGGATGTGCTCTAATTTGAGGTAACAACTGAATGTTGTCAGATAGAACTAGTTAAATCCGAGCAATGGGTCTGAAGCACTAATATGCCAGTACATTTGATTGTGACCTGTTCTAATTTTGTACCTGAACTTTTTTTAGAAAGGGCTGTACGTCAACTTAATGTGCTAGGAGAACTTATTGTGTTGTCTGTCTGTTTTCTTTGCACAACATTCAAGATATTTCCCCGTCATTTATAAAGACGATGAATCATTAGGTACGACTTCGTTGGTTTCAACATAGCCCTTCCCGTAGCGATCCACTGCTTCCATTCCTGATTGTGCCGCCTGCGTGAAATTTTTGTATGCAAGTTCAGTGTGCTATGATGTTGTATATGATTGTGTCAACTATATAAGTTTTTACTGAGCATCAGCAATGCATATGGCTGAAAGATGTATTTACGAGCATCGACCGATGGGTCTCTCTCTCTCTCTCTCTTGCTCACACACACACACACACACACACACACACACACACACACACGTGCGCGCGCGCGTGCATACACGCAAAAGTGGGACCCGTTGAATTATTTATTTGCTCGTGATAGCTTTTAATTAGGTTCCACTGTAATCTAACTTTTTTCTTAAGTTATTAATTGAGCTCAGTGACTTCAAAAAGTTGTAGAGAAGCCTTGTTTGGGCCTTTCTGGCGTCGCTGAATGTGGGCTGAGTAACCATGTTAGGTTGTACTGTACTACACATGCCTTTTTTTCAACATCAGCAATGCAACTGGGCCGACAGTTGTACACAATATCCGGCTTAACTTGTTATCCGCCCAGCTGGGCTGCAATGTTCCCTAGGAGGTATGCATTAAGCTTAACAAGAAAATGGACTTTAAGAAATAATAAATGGGATGCAATTATAATAACTGGGCAATTACTATGCACCAAACACGTAATTAGTTTGAAAAATATATTATTTTTGGAATTTGGAAATTTTAATTTCATTACTTGTTGCGCGCGCAATATTTTGTTGGATTTTAACGTGATACAACTTTATTTTGAAATTATATTTAACCTGGCTAGAAATTTCGGATAAAAATATTTCGGATCCCATCAAAATGTGGGAGTTTTTTTGAATTCTGTTTTGAGCGGTTGTTTGAAATTATTAATCGTTGTCCTAGCTAGAAGTTGGGCTGTACTTTTAACAAACTATAAATGGGCTGTAGTAAATTCCATTAGAATTGAAAAATGGGTTGTACATTCTTACAAATCGCAAATGGGCTATATGTTCTCTGCCAAATCCGAGCTGTGGGCCTACTAAGTTGACGCGTACCAAGGGCTTTGTCAACTTAGTCAATATAAACGATTCTAGCTGAAGTGATCGTACGATGTCCATCCAACGGACGTAGTGCTTCTTCAACCTCTGGTCTTCTTGCTCCAGCCGCCCAAAGCAGCGTCGGTCGTGTCGCATGCTCCTGCCTCCCGTGGCCGGCTGTGATGCCGCGGAGGCCTCACCGCCCCGTACTACTCCCACCGCTGCCAAGGCCATCCCTCTACTCACCCACACCCCTTGTTATTCTGGGGTGACGTCAGCCTCACACCGCAGCCGAACCAGTGAACCCTCGTACTCCTCTCCATGCGGGCTACCACTGCTGCGTCTTCCCCGGCTCCGCGTCGTCCCCTTCCTAGGCCTCGTCGTCGTCCAGACCACCGCCCCGGTGCTCTCGGCGTGGCCAGGTCAACATGGTCAACGACCGACTTCCATCGGAAGAGTACTGTACGTGGAGAGACTGATAGCTGGGTCCAGGCGGCCGCAAGGAAGTGCCTCCTTATTATGCGCAAAATAATTATTCCTCCACCTGACAGCAGGGACCCACCGGACGGGCCACCTTATTTCGCGAAAAATCGTTTCCCCCCTGACTGCTGGGACCCACCGTACGGGCCAGCGTATTTCGCGAAAAAAACGTTCCCTGCGCTGTCAGCTCGGACCCACCGGAAGTGCCTCCTTATTACGCAAAAAAATGAATACTCCCCCTGCTAGCTGGGACCCACCATGGTGGGAGGCTGACTTGTGGGCCTACTAAGTTGACTGGGACGGGGGCCTTTGTCAACTTTAGTCCATATGAACGATTCTATCTCCAGTGACCGTAGGATGTCCATCCAACAGCCGTAGTGCTTTTCAACCTCTGGTCATCTTGCTCCAGCCGTCCAAAGCAGCGCCGGTCGTGCCGCATGCTCCTGCCTCCCGTGGCCGGCTATGCTGCCGCGGAGGCCTCACCGCCCCCTACTATTCCCACCGCTGGCCAGGCCCTGCGGTGACGGCAGCCTCACACCGCAGCCGAACCAGTGAACCCTCGTACACCTCTCCGCGCGGGTTTCCATTGCAGCATCTTCCCCGGCTCCCCGTCGTCCCCTTCCTAGGCCTCACCGTCGTCCACCGCCCTGGTGCTCTCGGCGCGGCGTGGTCAACATGGTCAACGTGGTCAAGGAACGACTTCCACCGGATATGGACTGTACATGGAGAGGCTGACAACTGGGTCCACGGCCGCAGCAAGGAAGTGCCTCCTTATTACGCGGAATATATTGATTCCTCCACCTGACAGCTGGGACCCACCGGATGGGCCACTGTATTTCGCGAAAAAATGTTTTCCCCTGACTGCTGGGACCCACCAGCTACATCTTCGCACGCAAGGAAGTGCGTCCGAAAAAAACAAAACGATTCGCCCCCCTGACCGCTGGGACCCACCAGCGACACCTTCGCATGCACAGAAGTGCGTCCGAGCAAAAAAAACCGATTCGCCCCCCTGACTCCTAGGACCCACCAGCTACATCTTCGCACGCAAGGAAGTGCGTCCAGGCAAAAAAAAACGATTCGCCCCCTGACTGCTGGGACCGACCAGCTACATCTTTGCAGGCAAGGAAGTGCGTGACAGTCAGGACCCACCTGGTCGAAGCGTACGTAGCCTTGTCATTCTGGTCGCGAACGTGTATGTACATACTGGTCGATGTAGAGGCATGCACGTGTCGTAGTAGAGGCGCGCACGTGTCATAGTAGAGGCGTGCACATAGCATGTACACGTACGTACAACGGCGAGGGTGCAAGAAAGAAAATACGGCCACGTACGTACATACGGGCAGGGTCTCGAACGCCTTCTCGCACATACATACATGGCTGGGTCAGAACGGAGAAATAACATCATCGTCGTGTTCATGGGGAGCCAACCAGCTGGGTCAGAACGGAATGCATGGTCGTGTTCATCGGGAGGGCTTGGACGGAACAGGCGATTGAAACGAGGCCTGGCGTACCGCACAACGAAGGAAACAGCCCTGTGTTCGACCGGCCATGTTTGAAATGGGATCCTATTGATCGGGAGGGGCCTGGCATACCGCAAAACGGAGGAAACGGACCTCCTACGGTTGAAACGAGGATCCTGTTGTTCGGGAGGGGCCTGGCGTACCGCAAAATGGAGAAAACGGACCTCCTACGGTCGAAACAGGGGTCCTGTTGATCGGGAGGGGTGTGGCGTACCGCAAAATGGAGGAAACAGACCTCCTACGGTCGAAACGGGGGTCCTGTTGATTGGGAGGGGTGTGGCGTACCGCAAAACGGACGAAACAGACCTCCTACGGTCGAAACGGGGTCCTGTTCATCGGGAGGGGTGTGGCGTACCGAAAAATGAGACTCCACAGGATACTGTTCATCTCCACCGTCGACCTCCTCCAGCCTCCACGGACTACCGTCGACCTCCTCCAGCCTCCACGGGCTCCTGTTCATCCAGCCTCCACCGTGCGCTACTCCATCGGCTACTGTTCAACCACACCTCCACTGTCTACTGTTCATCCAGCCCTCCACACCATGGGGTCCTGTTCAACCACCCCTCCACGGCCACCCCTCCACCATCAACTGTTCATCC